>NW_021615285.1:0-4327 GCF_004785775.1 Grammomys surdaster
AAGTATTCCTAAACAGAAAGCTGTCCTGTCAGGAGTGTTGCACAGGCTATTAATTCTAGCCCAGGAAAAGTGGAAGAGGTGACACACATTGAGGTTGAAGCCAGACTTGAATACATATCGAGTTCTTAAGAGGCAGAGCAACACAAACAAAATATGAGATGTAACAGAAAGCAACAGAAGACCTGAAGGTGGAGAATGAAGAAAAGGAGGAAAAAGAAGAAGGAACTGAAAAGGATGAGGAAGGGGTGAAATAAAAGATGGAGGGACAACAACAAGAAGAAAGAAAGAGGAAGGAGGAGAAGGAAGGAAAAGGAAGAGGAAGAGGAAGAGGAAGAAAGCACCATGCTAGAGAGAAGAGGAAGAGGAAGAAAGCACCATGCTATAGAAATCCCAATACTCCACATTAATAGAATGGAAAACAGTGTGGTGTGGCTCAGAAACACAGGAGCAGATCACTGACCTAGAGTGGATCACCTAAACATGAACCCACACTGTAAGAGACATCTAATTCTACATAAAGGTGGTGATGGAAATCTGCAGGGAAAGGCTCACATTGGTCAATAAATGGTGCTGGGAATATCGAGTTTCCATATATGAGAGATTGAAGTCCCTCTCACCACACATTAAGATTATTCAAAATGAATAAAATCCACAAAGGTAAGACCTAAAATGCTTCAGAAAATCACAGCACTTTAGCCCATAGACAAGTAAGCCTAGAACTTTGAAAATGTTATGGGTAAAGGTGGGAAATGTGCTCAAACAAAAACAAGTGGGCTTCCCTGAAATTTAAAATCTTCAGTCTAACAAAAGAAACGTGACCAAAGGAAATAGATACCCTGAAGAAATGCAAAATATAAAAAGAAAAAAGAAAAAACTGGTTGTCAAGTCTAAATCTGGTTGATATTTCAAATTACTGAAATATGTAAAGCTGTTGGTCTCTGTACCAGGATGAATCTGCCAAGGGATCCCTAATGGGTCTGGCTGGAAGGAAAGGTCCCAGGAGGCTCTGGCCTAGCCAGAAGAGACAAACTTTACAGTTCTTAAAGGGGAAGCTAAGGAAGGCAGACTACTGGACCTCTTCTGCTTCCCTAGCAGCTTTGGAGTTAGTGGTAAGGGGCAAGATGGAAGGGGCAGCTAGAAACCAGAGCCAGAGCTGGTGCAGCTAAGGGAGTGGCAGTAAGTGGCTTAGATTAATAATCACCAATAGCTTTCACAAAGGCTAGCCAAGGAGCTGCAGGGAAACCTCCAACCAGGCCTGCTAGGTAGGATCCAGATCTCACAAAGAAAACTTCCTGAGAGAAAATTCTCCCCAGGAGTGTTACAGGTCAGTAAGATAGATGCTCTCTGATGATTCTTGGTGAAATAATGCAGACACGTTTTTCCTTGTGGACATGGACCTTATAAACATTGTGGGATAGGCTGGGATTCAGGGATAGATGCTTCTGTTTGCCTCAGTCTGAGATGTTAGGGATGCTTTATTAGCATGGGGCAGGGGCTCAGGTATTGTGCCTAATGACATTGTCCTCCTAGTGGAATGTCATGGTCACTTGTTCTCAGAAAGTTAGACCTAGGCCTGAATTGTAACTAATGACTACTCTTCTCAATTATGAGAATACCAGAGGTTTTTTAAACCTACTTAACCTTACCAGGACTTTTGTCTGGTGGCAGGTTCCACTGTCCCACATAAAACCACACAACCAAAACCAAGTCATCTAATCAACACTTGGGGTGGTGAACTGAATAGATGGCCCTCAAAAGAAGACACATACAGGGAGATACTTCAACAAGTGTTCAGCGTCCTCAACATCCTGGAAATGGAATTAAAGTTATTTAAGGTGAGCTGTCCCCTGTTTATCACAACTGGTAACAAGGAAACCAAGGACAACAAATGATGGGCAAGTCAGGGAGAATCTTGGATGCTTACACACTGATAGTGGGAAGTGAAACTGGGTCAGCTACACTGTCTGCCAGCAAGAAAGTTCCTCAGAACAAGGGAAATAGGACTGCTGTCTGATCCATCAATATGATGCAGGGATACTCAGACATCCATGCTCATTTGTGCTGTTCACTATAGCTCTGAAAAGGAACCAGACAGGAGGTGTTCCAACACCTGAGTGGAGATAAGAAATCAGGAACACTGACACATCATTGCATGTAAAGGGAAATGGGATACTCAGGACATGTGTAGACCTGGAGATCAAGATGCTAAGTGAAATAAGCCAGCCTCAGGAAGACAAAGTCAGGTTTTCTATAATATGCAGAAGCTACACGTGTGCTGTGCATTCTATATGCCTTTCTGTGAGTGTGTGTGTGTGTGTGTATGCCTGAAAGTGCCTGTGTTTATGTGCTTGTGTGTTTTTCTGTGAAACTTAGGACAGGAAAAACAGAAGTGGACTGATTTGGAGTGTGAAAGACAAGAAATATTGTGGGCAAGAAGAGGGAGGCATCGTATGTAATGCATAGGACACATCAGAATGAGGAAATAGTTGAGTGTGTAAAGAATTGCACATATCAGGGTAGAGAATGTCAACATGGGAAGAGGAGGGAAATAGTGCATAAATCTGTGCTAATTATATACACACAAACTTGCATGCACACATACAAACACAAGCGTAAGTAGTAACACATCTATTTCAATTGGTTTGCAAAAAGACGTAAACTAGGGCTTTCAAAAAAACCTATCCAGGGCTAAACGAGAGGAAGTATACAGAGAGGATGCATATCCAAGCTTAAGGACCCACAGTACATCCCCAGATCCCAAAGGAAAAGGCTTATTTGGAAGCAAAAATGGTAAAACCTACAGCAAACTATAAGGTAGAGACAGAGGAACTGCATAAATTATCCAAGAGCAGCTAGACTAATCTATAACTAAACAAAAAACAACAGAGACTGTAAAACAACAAGGTAGAAGGAGAGAACTTACTTTCAAATATTTTCCTCTGACCACATGACCCTTACTATGATTGCACAGCACACCTACCGACATACACACACTGAGAAATGCACATGTGCACACAACATGCACACACATACACACACACACAACCACAGACACCCAAGCAAAGGCAATTAAATATTAAATGTTAATATCAAATTTATACTGACCTGAAACTCTAGTGTTTATGAAGGATTGGTGTGGTGGACAAGGAAAAGTTAAGGGGATTTGAGTTTCTTCAGGCACAGCTACAAGTTTTGAACTTTATCTGAAATCATATTTCCAATGCATGAAATAATGGTTCCAATGGCTGCTCAATTCCAAGCACATGTTTAAAAATTCCTAAGTTGTAATCTACAAATTCATGAGTTATATGGGATGAAAAGTTTAATGAATTCATTAATCAATTCTAAAAATGAGAAAGTAGAGCACTTCATTAAATGTGGGCAAACAACAATCAAAAATAAGATCCAGGTCCTGTTGGTACACCTGGGAGCCTCGACTCTGCAGTCTGCTCCACAGATGGGATCTGGGCCACTAAGCCTGATTTGGGGAGTTCTGACTAATGGGAGAGCTGCCAGCACACCTGTCTCTCTTCTCTGAATTCCAGGAAGCCAACAAATTCAGTGACTTAAGGAAACAGTGGCTCGGGTGGTAGTGGTGGTGGTGGTGGTGGTGGTGGTAGTGGTGGTGGTGGTGGTGGTGCAGGCCTTAATTTAGTGAGATTGGGTGGGAGGTCTCTGTCCATGAGCAGTATCAGGCTGTAAGCATCCAAGTGGGGGAAACCACATTTTCTAGAACTGGTCATTCATAAACAATCACGATTGGAAGACAGAGAAAAGATTTTCCATTACTTTTTATTCTGGTACATAAGAGTATATATATCCTTGCCAATTTGGGATGAGACAACTGGTCTCTGAGTCCTAGTTGAGCCATGTCCATGTTAAAATAGACTACCTCAGGACTTCACCCATTCAACTTTATCTTGGTCCCTACACAAAAGCAGGATAGGGACCATTTCAATGACAAAAGTGGGTACCAGTCAGGGCCTCTCTTTGCCTAGGGCTTTTTATAGCAGGCAGGGCAGAGACATAATCTTCTCTCAGATATGTGCCAGAGGGGTCCACTCTACCTAGTTAACACTGAATTCCAGCCTGTAATCCTCTGGGCACTCACTTCTGCTTCATACAGGTCTTGAAACAGCTACAAGGAACAGCTAGCTGCTTCTGACACTTATTCTATCTGAGTCTCTGCCTCTGGTGACATTTCACCTGACACTAAGCACTGTCCTTTCTATTTGTATGGTGCCCATGAGTGCTAGTCAACTTGTCAACACAATAAGCAGAGGAAACCAGAATGGAGGGAAATGTGACTGAGAGGATGCCTGTATCA
>NW_021615286.1:0-2222 GCF_004785775.1 Grammomys surdaster
ATTCAGAAATAAATGAAAAGGAATAATCAATACTCAGCATTCGTGGATGATAGTAAATCAGAAAAAAATGAACATGAATAATCAATATTCACCATTCGTGGATAATGGTAAATCAGAAATAAGTCAACATTAATTATCGATAGTCATCAGTCAGAGTTCATAGTAAATCAGAAATAAATAATACTGAAATATCAATAGTCATCAGTCATACCTAATAGTAAGGCAGACATAATGAACCTGAATAATCACTATTAGTCCATGGATAAAAAGAAATAAATAAAGCTGAATTATCAATAGTCATCAGTCGAGTGATGCACCCCCTGGCGACGATGGCGCCAACTTTATTCCGTCACTAGGACACCGAAGGTTGGTCCTCTCAGAAGTCTCCACGGCAACCACCCTAGCAACAGTCTAGCAATGGCGAGATTCTAATGGCCCTGGGTTCTACAGGCCCTTCAGTGTTGAGGAGCACAAAGGGCCTAGAGACAATGGAGATATGAGAGATCTGTCTGCCAAGCTGCGAACTGAAGAGCAAGGGAAAGGTAGCCCAGAAAGAGGCTCAGAGAAAAGCATCTCCGCTTGGAGGAAAATAAAGATTGTTAGGCCGAACTGAAAACAAAATCAAGAGAACTTGTTTTATAATGGGAATGGCATTACTAGTCGCTGAAAAAAAGATCGGCCAAAATAAATGGCATTGGGACGATTCTACTAAAAGAGGGGGAAAAACATTTAAATTTTTTTTTCAAGATAGGGATTCTCTGTGTAGGACTAGCTGTCCTGGAACCCACATGGCAGACAAGGCTGGCCTCAAACTTAAAGATTTACCTGCCTCTGCTTCCCGAGTGCTGGGATTGGGGCAGGCTGGATCTTCCCCGTGAGTTCAAAGCCAGCCTAGTATACAGAGCAAGTTCCCAGGACAGACAAGGCAAAGCTACTGTAATCCAGCACTTGAGAGACTGAGACAGGAGGAGGGTCATGAGTTCCAGCTCTTAGTGGGAGGACACAAGAAAGAAATACAAAGAGGAACAGAGAAGAAAATAGAGAATGGCAAAGTGGTGTGGTTGTAACCCAGTGGATGAAGTGATGAAAACAGGAATATACATGTGAGTGTGTGTGTGTGTATGTATATATTCTAATATATCTATATTCTACAGCATCCATAAAATAAAATCAAAAAAAAAATCTAAACAACAAAAAAATAGTCATCAGTCATAGATAATATTACGTCAGAAATAAATCAACAGGAATAAACAATATTCACGAGTCTTGGAAAATAGTAAATAAGAAATAAATGAACATGAATAACCAATAGTCATCAGTCATAGTTAATAGGAAATCAGAAAAAAACAAAGCTGAAATATCAATAGTCATAAGTCATAGATAATAGTAAGTCAGAAATAAATGAACAGGAATAATCAATATTCACCAATCGATAATAGTAAATCAGAAGTAAATGAACATTAATAATCAATATTCACCATACGTGGATAATAGTAAATCTGAAAAAAATGAACATGAATAATCAATAGTCATCAGTCAAAATTAATAGGAAATCAGAAATAAATAAAGCTGAAATATCAATAGTCATCAGTCATAGATAAGGAGAAGTCAGAAATAAATGAACAGAAATAATCAATATTCACCAATTGGTGATAATAGTAAATGAGAAATAAAGGAACATGAATAATCATTTGTCATGAGTCATAGTTATTGGTAAATCAGAAATAAATAAAGTTGAAATATCAATAGTCATCAGTCATAGATAATCGTGAGTCAGAAATAAATGAACATGAATAATCAATATTCACAATTTTGGATAATAGTAAATCGGAAATAAATGAACATGAATAATCAATATTCACCATTTGTGGATAATGGTAAATCTGAAAAAAAAAGAATATGGATAATCAATAGTCATTAGTCATGGTTAATAGGAAATCAGAAATAAACAAAGATGAAATATCAGTAGTCATCATTCATAGATAATAGTAAGTCAGAAATAAATTAAAACGAATAATCAATATTCACCATTCGTGGATAATAGGAAATCAGAAATAAATGAACTTGATTAATCAATATTTATCAGTCGTAGTTCAAAGGAAATCAGATATAAATAAAGCTGAAATATGAAAAGTCATCAATCATAAATAATAGTACTTCAGAAATAAATGAACATGAATAATCAATATTCACGATTAGTGGATAATAGTAAATCAGATATT
>NW_021615287.1:0-2095 GCF_004785775.1 Grammomys surdaster
GAAGTTCTTTTATTGTTGAGAATAGTTTTCGCTATCCTGGGTTTTTTGTTATTCCATATGAATTTGAGAATTTCCTTTTCTAACTCTGTGAAGAATTGAGTTGGGATTTTAATGGGGATTGCATTGAATCTGTAGATTGCTTTTGGCAAGATGGCCATTTTTATTATATTAATCCTGCCAATCCATGAGCATGGGAGATCTTTCCATCTTCTGAGATCTTCTTCAATTTCTTTCTTCAGAGACTTGAAGTTCTTGTCATACAGGTCTTTCACTTGCTTGGTTAGATTCACACCAAGGTATTTTATATTATTTGCAACTATTGTGAAGGGTGTCATTTCCCTAATTTCTTTTTCAGTCTGTTTATCTTTCATGTAGAGGAAGGCTACTGATTTGTTTGAGTTGATTTTATAACCAGCCACTTTGCTGAAGTTGTTTATCAGGTTTAGGAGTTCTCTGGTGGAAGTTTGGGGGTCACTTAAGTATACTATCATATCATCTGCAAATAGCGATATTTTGACTTCTTCCTTTCCTATTTGTATCCCTTTGACTTCTTTTTGCTGTCTAATTGCTCTGGCTAAGACTTCCAGTACTATATTGAATAGGTAGGGGGAGAGTGGGCAACCTTGTCTAGTCCCTGATCTTAGTGGGATTGCTTCAAGTTTCTCTCCATTTAGCTTGATGTTGGCTACTGGTTTGCTGTAAATTGCTTTTACTATGTTTAGGTAGGGGCCTTGAATTCCTGATCTTTCCAAGACTTTTATCATGAAGGGATGTTGAATTTTGTCAAATGCTTTCTCAGCATCTAGTGAGATGATCATGTGGTTTTTTTCTTTAAGTTTGTTTATATAGTGGATTACATTGATGGATTTCCGAATATTGAACCATCCCTGCATTCCTGGAATAAAACCTACTTGATCATGATGGATGATTGTTTTGATGTGGTCTTGGATTCGGTTTGCTAGAATTTTATTGAGTATTTTTGCATCGATGTTCATAAGGGAGATTGGTCTGAAGTTCTCTTTCTTTGTCGGGTCCTTGTGGGGTTTGGGTATGAGTGTAATTGTAGCTTCATAGAACGAATTGGGTAGTGTTCCTTCTGTCTCTATTTTGTGGAATAGTTTGAAGAGAATTGGTATTAGGTCTTCCTTGAAGGTCTGATAGAATTCAGCACTAAAACCATCTGGTCCTGGGCTTTTTTTAGTGGGGAGGCTTTTGATGACTGCTGCTATTTCCTGAGGGGTTATGGGACTATTTAGATGGTTTATCTGCTCCTGGTTTAACTTTGGTACCTGGTATCTGTCTAGGAAATTGTCCATTTCATCCAGGTTTTCCAGTTTTGTTGAGTATAGGCCTTTGTAGTAGGATCTGATGATTTTTTGAATTTCTTCAGTTTCTGTTGTTATGTCTCCCTTTTCAGTTCTGATTTTATTAATTTGGATACTGTCTCTGTGCCCTCTGGTTAATCTGGCTAAGGGTTCGCTCTCGCTTTCACTCTCCCTTTCTCCCCCACCGTTCCTACTAATTTGTTCACTTTTTCTTGTACTCATTCCATGGCTGAAACAATCCTTGACCTTGGAATCTCCATGCCTCAGCCTCTCGTGTAGCTGAGATGACAGAGCTGCTAGTGCAGGCTTAGCTAATTTTGATAATCTTCCCATTCAACCATGGCAGGCAAATAACTGTTCTATAAAGAGGGAGGATGGCTTGATACTCCAGCCAAAACCCCTTCTGTGTTTGGGAGGAAAGTCTAGACCTGGAGGTTCCTTTTCATTCCAGAGGTAGAAGCAATGCAACCTCTTTCTTCTGCCATGCTATTATCTTGACCATATCCCACACTTCCCAGTCTTATTGACATTTTTTACCTGTCGGTGAGTTATATTCATTCTCCACACTTATTTATGGACAAGATTACTTTGACCGATGACATGGAAGCATTTAAAATAGATGTTTTGTGTTTAACTAGGCAGGGACAAGTGCTGTTTATTTTATAGTTATATCTTTTAAGGAAACAATATATACTTCTATTTTTTTATTTTAATTTAATGACTATATGTGCGTGGGCACATGCATGCTATGGTGTGCATTTGGAGGTCAG
>NW_021615288.1:0-1231 GCF_004785775.1 Grammomys surdaster
TGATACAATATTGTGTTGGATTACATTACAACAACCCAGATGTACATGTGACATGCTAATTTATGTAACTTTGTTAGATTACAATGTGTGACACAGATAGAGTATTGAATTTTATATATAAATTTTTGAGTTAACTTATTCTTTTGCCATGATGGTCTCACTGAATTCTATTCTCACTAAAAATTAACTGGGGTCTTTAAATCTATCTATTCATTACCAGTGGATGCATTTTTGGAATGGTTGATATTTCCCGGGCTTATAATAGTGTCTTATTATAGAGTTTATTGCACCAATTTAGTTATGAACAGGACTTTGTTTCATCTTTTGGTTGAATTATGTTTTTGTCAGTTTAAATATTCTTTCAGTAATTTTGCAGACCTACTGATTGGGTGAATTGAATATGCTGATGCTTGTGATTTTATATCCTTTTTGCATACTGGATGGAATGGCCATGTCAATTGGATTAGGAACATGCATTCTCTCTACTGTGAGGACAGACTCTGCACTCTATTGTGACTTCTATTGAAATGCCATCCTGATCTGTGGCAGTCTTTTGGATGTCAGTTCGTGTGCATGAGCATTGGGCTAGGATTCATAAAGTACTCATTATATCAAGCCAAATAATCATACACTCAGGTCCTTCAATGTTGTTTAATTTTCTTTTGCCAAAATAGAGAAATGAGCCTCTATGTAGATCTTCACAGAGATATACTCCATGTTGCTTGGGATACAAATTGTGTTTCGTTAACTTTCTCTTTTTGCCTAAAATTCATATTATTGACTTAACATGGTAGAAATAATACACACCACACACCACAGTGTCCTTCATGATTATCAAGAAAAGCTTTGATTTCTTTTTCCTTTTAGGTTATTCTGTTGGCTGGCAATCTTAAAATGTTCACTACAATACTATATGAGTATTTAAAATAAAATTTACCTTCCCTGTTTAATGGATATTATTCCATAGTTTCCTACAGATTTGTTGTTTCTTTATTTCTTGTTGATATCAGATATCTGTTACCAAGTTGTGGTATGTGGAGCATGTGATAATCTCTATCCCATTTTCATTTCATAGAATAGTATTAAGAGTATTGATGATGTATTTTCATTAAATGTTTGATATCATTTGTTAATGAAATATTCTTGTACTGATTGTTTCCCATTAGTTGGATGCAGTTAATTGTTTCTTAAATAACTTGAAACTTTGTGTGATTCAACACAGAAGCAAAAT
>NW_021615289.1:0-490 GCF_004785775.1 Grammomys surdaster
CTAGCAACTTTCTTGGACATGCCATATGAAACAATGAAGTAAACATGCCCGGATGGTACAAGTATTTATGCTTTAAACCAAACACAACTCCTAACTGAAATGTCACATGTAATGCTGTTTAAGTCTTTTCACCTGTATTGTACTTGCCTTTAGCTCTGAAAGTACAAATGCATTGCAATGCATTATAGAGCATGTTTGTTCAATACATTGTAAAGTGCTTTTCTGCTGGAATCTAGCAACTTTCTGGGATATGCGATATGAAAAAATGAAATACACATGGCCGGATGCTATAAGTGTTTATGCTTTAAACCAAACACACGATCTAACTGAAATATCACATGTAACATGACTTCAATTTTCTCGGTGGTGTTGTACTTGCCTTTAGGTCTCGAAGTACGACTGCTTGGTAATGCGCGTATCTTTAGTGTAAGTTTGTTCAATACTTAGTATAGTGCTTTTCTGCTGGAATCTAGCAACTTTCTTGGACATG
>NW_021615289.1:590-1186 GCF_004785775.1 Grammomys surdaster
TTGTACTTGCCTTTAGCTCTGGAAGTACGAATGCTTTGCAATGCGCATATCTTTACCGTACATTTGTTCAATATGTTTCATACTGCTTTTCTGCTGGAATCTAGCAATTTACTAGAACATGTCATATGCAACAATGAAATATACATGGCAGGAGTGTACAAATATTTATGCCTTAAACCAAACACAAGTCATAACTGAAATGTCACATGTAATGTGATTTCAATGTTTTCAGCTATGTTGAACTTGCCTTTACCTCTGAAAATACGAATGCACTGCAATGTGCGTATCTTTACAGTACATTTGTTCAAAAAGTTGTATAGTGCTTTTCTGCTGGAATCTTGCAATTTACTTGGACATGCCATAAGAAACAATTAAATATACATGGCCGGATGTTAAAAGTGTTTATGCTTCAAAGTCAACACACATCCTAACTGAAATGTCACAAGTAAACATGATTTCAGTGTTGTCAGTGGTGTTCACTTGCCTTTACTTCTGGAAATATGAATGATTTGCAATGCGCGTATTTTTAGTTTCAGTTTGTTCAATACGTTGTATAGTGCTTTTCTGCTGGAATCTAGCAACTTTCTTGGACATGC
>NW_021615290.1:0-15943 GCF_004785775.1 Grammomys surdaster
GTTGATTGGGATGCTGAGCCACCTGTTTGTGAACGTAAGTTGAAATTCTTCTTTCTATTGCTTTTATTCATGTATTTTAAATTTTCTCTTGAATTCTATATTTTTTGTAGAGCTGAGATTGAACCCAGGGCCTCATGCATGCTAGGAGGTGCTCTACTCCAGACATAAACCTGTAAATTTACAGACATAGACATGAAAATTTTGGCCTTGTACCCAGCAATGTGCATATTTTTTTAAACTTTCTGTATAGTCTTGCAGTTTTGAAATATTTACTTCCTTTGGTCTTTAGTATATACATTTGTTACAGCCTCCTGTACGTATTGACTACAAGAGATAAAATTAGATTTTTGGAGGTCATCTTAAAGCAATTACTTACTGCAGTTTTTTAAAGACGACGTTATTTGAACTGAGTATGTTCCTCCTGGACAGTGAACACAAATTTTGTACTGTCTATGAGAGGTGCATGGCCACAGAAGGACCTGCTGATGCTCTGGTTGTGTGGTCTGAGTCAGTGCAGGAAGGACAAAGGACTTGTGACTGGGGCATTCTGCTGATAGACCAGGGAGAACTAAAAAGAAGAGGTGCAAGTCTGTTTGAGGATGCATTAGGAGGCCACTCTGAGTGTTCTCAACTTGGTTATTGTATAAAAAAAAAAGGAGAGAAGGATAATCCTAGACTGACAGATGATTCTGTGCCTCTGTGGTTGTGGTTGGGGTCGAAAGAGTTAGCAGGATCTGTAAACATTCAAAAGCAGATGATGATGTCTGCTCATACGTTGTCAGAATGTTCCTAAAGAAGGTGAGAGGCCCAGGACCACAGCACCCAAGATTCAGTGTCTTCTTCCTCCAGGGTGTCCTGCAGCACAAACAGGCAGGGTATTGCTCTAAGGAACCAGTGCACCAAGGAAAATGAGGAGGCTGCAGAATATGTTAAATTTTTAGCTAAGAGAATGAAGCCAAAGAAAAATATAGGAAAAAATTGCCAATAGAGATAAACTGTCACTGTCTTCTACTTCCAAGTCTGAGTCCAGTCAAAAAATAACTCTTTTTAGAGGATAAATGATCAGATAAAAACAGTGTTCTTTGATTAAGAACATTCTCCTTTATTTCTAATTTGCTGAAATGTTTGCCCTTATTGCATGTTTTAGTTATAGTTCTACACATATGAAATAATCATATCTTTTTTCTTTCATTTTGTTAAGATGTCACCTTGACTTTAAAAGGCTAATCAATGGAATTTGTATAATAAACCTATCTTGGTTCTGATGTATTGAATATTATTCTACATTTGTTCGTATGCAGATACATGTGTGATTGCTAAAATTTTTTAATCTTAGCATTACAAAGTTGCTTTAATATTTGAAAATCAGTTTGTGAAACCCCATGTTGGTCATTGTTTCACCCTGTTCAAATATTGCTGAATTCAATTTTCTTTTTTTAAATTTTTTTATTGCATATTTTATTTACTTACATTTCAGATGTCATCCCCTTTCCCCATCCCTCCTCCAGAAACCCTATATCTTATTCCCCCTCCTCCTTCTTGCTTTTTTTTCTTTATTAGTATTTTAAGTTAACATACAAAGTACTGGGTTTTATTACAGCATCCTCGTACATGTGTCATTAGAGTTCTGATTTGTTTCCCTCTGCCATTTCCCTTTCTTCCTCCAGCTAGTTTCCTCATCTGAGTTCCTGTCACATGTATTCCATCACCCTCCCTCCTCATCCTTTTTTTTTGTATTAGTAACTTTTTTAAAAAATGTTAATTAAAGGCTTTATAAGTTTGGAAATGCTCAATAACAAGATGCCCATACAATCAGAAGTGTAACCCAATGCCCAACTAGATATACCAACCATCTTTGACTGGAGGAGACATGAACATCCACCTCCATGTCCCTCCTTCTCTTTCTGCCCCTCCCCCCTCTTGTCTCCTAGCTCCTCCTCTCATTTTCCTCCTCCTCTCCTTATTCCTCTTCCTCTCTTTACTCCTCCCACCTTCGCTCCTCCTTCATATCACCCTTCCTGTTAAAATAAAACTTTTCTCTCAAAATACAATTGGAGCATAACTATACCAATTTGTATCAGTAAGGTACAAGATAGACCTAATACCCAGTCCAACATTTTGTTGACTAACCAGAATGTCTGTCATCTCTCCTAACTGAAAGACTTAGTTCTGAACCTGGCTTTTTTCTTGGCTTTAGAATGAATGTCAGCTGAAAATCATCCTCTCAAATCTTTTCTCTCAAAGTAAATAGCAGGGATTGGTTACGAGACTGTAAGTCTTCAACCCATCAGAAATCCAGAGTGACTGAATTAACTGAAATTATGGGAAGCACAAAGCATAGCTCCTAAAACTTAGCCAATTTATAGAGACCTCTGAACACCTGGACAGTCCTCTATACTACAAAAAGGTGGAGCATCCGATTTTCAGCCTTCTGGCCCAGGATCACCTGACAGACCTAGTGATGCAGAATTATTAAGTGCTGATTACTCTGTCTTGTCAGATGTAATCAGTCGTCTATTCCGCAAGTGTGTCCTTTTCAGGACAGTAATTTGTCTGTAGATGAAAAGAGGCAATTCTTGCCTAGTGGCTGTCTCACCACAACTGGAGTAACTCTGAAGACGCTCAATTTCTTCTTAGAATCCAAGACAGGAAGCTGTCAGGAGCAGATAGGCCTCTAATCAAAATGAACCTTATTGCAGAAATGTTTGTAACAGCAATTCTGTGGACTCCTGAAATTTTGAAAACCAACTATCCATGTAAGACAATCTGGACTGTTGTCTGTTAACTCCTCTCAGCTATTTCTAAATAAAATCTAGAAAACACCCTAACAATAAACTCAGAGCCATGCAATTGCTATAGGCCCTTAACTCACAGACTAACCATCTCAAATCAGTTTAAAAAAAGTTAAAGAAGGACTGGGCCTAAGCCTTGTATTCCTAAATGTGTTATATAGGCACAATGCCTATGAGAGTAACAATATTAATCTCAATTCTATATCAATAAGAAACCTTAAGTTTGAAATCAAAGTAAATTTTGTACCATTTAAGAAATTATAACTTCAGCTTAATAACAATTATACAGATTTCTACCAATAGGTTATGGCTATGCAATAAATCCTAGCTATTCCTCCCTGTTCCAACAAAACCACTAATTTTCCCTAGAAAGACAGTCCAGTATTAACTACCTCAATCCCCAAGCACAGGGAATAGGGGCGCCAACTCTTCAATAACTTCTTCAAGCTGATTATGGGCATTGAGATATTAGAAGAGGGGCGGGGGGTGGGAGAATAAATTGATAAGCCTCTAATGTCTGTGTCTTCACTGTATCCAGCTGTGGTTGCACCCAACATCAGAAGTTTGAGCAGGTCTGCTCAGCTTGCTTGATGAGTAGATACACCAAGGCTGTGTATTCTGCAATATACAATTCTCAAAACAAGTTTTAGTATTAAGATAATTTTTTGTTTGAATTCTGGAATCTAGTCCTCTGGTGGCCTGCCTCTGTCATGTCTAATCCATGTATAATTCTTGGAGTTTCTATGAGGGTGTCCTCCCAATATCCTCCCATTCCTACCTCCCTGCTCTCGAATTCCCTAACACTAGGGAATCCAAATTATTGGGTACGAAGGTCCTCTACTTCCATTGATGCCTGAGAAGGCCACCCTCAACCACCTATACAGATGGAACCATGAGTTCCTCTCTTTGTGTTCTTGGGCTAGAGGTTTTAGAATGGCTATTCCACCTTGTTTCTTAGGACCATTTGCTTGAAAAATTGTTTTCCACCCGTTTACTCTAAGGTAGTGTCTCTCTTTGTCACTGAGGTAGGTTTCCTGTAAGGTAGCAAAATGCTGGGTCTTGTTTACCTATCCAGTCCATTAGCCTATGTCTTTTTATTGGGGCATTGAGTCCATTAATGTTAAGAGATATTAAGGAACAGTGATTGTTGCTTCCTGTTATTTTTGTTATTAGAGTTAGAATTATCTTTGTGTGGCTATCTTCTTTTGGATTTGTTACAAGAGGATTACTTTCTTGCTCTTTCTAGGGTATAATTTCCCTCCTTGTATTGGTGCTTTCCCACTAATATCCTTTGTAATGGCAGGTTTGTGGAAATTTGGATTTGTCATGGAATATCTTGGTTTCTCCATCTATGATAATTGAGAGTTTTGCTGCATATAGTTGCCTGGGCTGGCATTTGTGTTCTCTTAGGGTCTGTATGACATCTGTCCAGGATCTTCTCGATTTTATAGTATCTGTTGAGAAGTCTGGTGTAATTCTGATAGGTCTGCCTTGATATTTTACTTGGCTTTCTTCCCTTCATTTATTATTCTTTCTTTGTTTTGTACATTTGATGTTTTGATTATTATGTAACGGGAGGTATTTCTTTTCTGGTCTAGTCTATTTGGCATTCTGTAGGCTTCTTGTTTGTTTATGGGCTTCTCATTCTTAAGGTTAGGGAAGTTTTCTTCTATAATTTTGTTGAAGATATTTATTGGCCCTTTAAGTTGGAAATCTTCACTCTTATCTATACCTATTATCCTTAGGTTTGGTTTTCTCATTGTGTCCTGGATTTCCTGAATGTTTTGTGTTAATAACTTTTTGCATTTCGCGTTTTCTTTGACAGTTGTGTCAATATTTTCTATGGTATCTTCTGCACCTGAGATTCTCTCTTCTATCTCTTGTATTCTGTTTATGATGCTTGCATCTATGACTCCTGATTTTTTCCCAGGTTTTCTATCTCCAGGACAATCTCCCTTTGTGATTTTTCTGTTGTTTCCACTTTTATGTCCTAGATGGATTTGTTCAATTCCTTCACCTGTTTGGTTGTGTTCTCTTGTATTCTTTAAGGGATTTTTGTGTTTCCTCTTTAAGGACTTCTACCTGTTTACCTGTGTTCTCCTCAAATTCTTTGAGAGTGTTATTTATGTCCTTCTTAAAGTCCTCTAGCATCATCATTAGAAGTGATTTTAAATCTGAATCTTGCTTTTCTGGTGATATGGGGAAGTCAGGACTTTCTAGTGTGGGAGAACTAGGTTCTAATGATGCCAAGTACCCTGGGTTGCTGATGCTTAAGTTCTTGCACTTGCCTTTCACCATCTGGATCTCCTTAGTGCTACCTGCCCTGTCTCTGACTGGAGCCTGTCTTTCCTATTATCTTGGTTCATTCAGATCTGTGTGGGGTGGGTGTTACTACTGGGGTTAGAGCTGGGACCCAAGATCGGCTCAGCCCAGACTGGAAGGGCTCTGCTGGGGCCCAGACTGGAAGGAACCAGTGCTCAGGGCCCTAGTGAATTCCTGGGTCCTAGTGGGTCCTGGTTAATCCCTGTTTATGGTGGGTGTTGCTGTCTTCTTACCTAAGATACTGCCCAGGTTAGAGCTCCTGGGAGCCCCCTTCCTGTGGGATTTGTGAGATTGGGTGCAGAGCTGCCGCCCAGAATCTGCTCAGTGATGGAGTCCAGACTGGAAGGGCAGAATTCAATTTTCTAATTTTGCTTAGTATATTTGCATCTATGTTCCAAGAAATATTAGGTTATAATTAGCTTTTATTTTTCTTTTAGTGCCATTGTCCAGTTTAGGCATCAAGATTATGTTGGCCTCGTAAAATGTTCTTGACATTATTATTTACTGTTCTCTAGAATAATTTCTTTAATAATAATGTTATTTTTGTTTACATGTTTCAGTGGGTTTAGTAATGGAGTAGTCTAGATCTGGGTGAGGGGAAGTTATGGTTATTAAATTTTTAATTGCTGACTTTATTTTCATAATAACTAAAATTAGCATATTTTACTTAATGTCTTATTGAATTAATTTGGGATAAGTTTTGTTTTTTAAGTCACATACTCATTTCTTTTTATGTCTTGTTCGTTGTCAGAACTATATTTATCATTGCGTCTTCTCATCATTTTGATGTCTATAGATTCTATAGTGATACAAAGTTGAGATATTGGTTATAACGTCTTCTGTTTCTGTGGTCAGTTTTGCTGGAGATGTATCAATTCTGTTAAGCTCTTCACAAACAATCTTTAACTTTGTCGAGTTTTTCCTAATGTATGTCTATTTTTAATTTTTATTCCCACCATATTATTTTCTTTCTTTCATTTCCTTTTACCTCAACTTTATGTACTTCTCCACTACTCCTAAATGAATAACGTGGCTGATAAGTGTAGCCGCCAGGGGCCATGGATGAACTGGGTTGACCTGAAAGGGGGACTGGAAGTGAAAAGGAGATGGAGGGGTGAAAGAAGCATGGAGTCAAGACAACCTTCTCTGATCAAGGCTCAAAGTTTAATATTCAGCACTGAATTTACATAGGGAAAGCCCATCCCAAACTATCCTGGGTTTCTGTTGCAAAGCAGGCTCAGCAGGAAGTCTCTTTGTGAACAAAGCAGCTGGACTCACCTAGGTGTTAAGATCCTGTGTGGCAAACAAGGTCTTCCAGACTGCTCAAGGCTGGGAAGGGCACAGATAAGATCATTTGTTTTAAATGTTTAATTTTTATAATGCACGTTTAAACCTGTACATTTGGTTCAAACTGTTTTATTTACTTTCCAAACAGTTATTTGTCTATTACTACTGTGCACAAAAGTTTTCTGACAGATAGGGAAATTAAAAGTGTGATACTTAATTTCTAAGCATTGGGAGATTTTGCAGTTTATTATTTTTTACTAGTTTACTTTGAAGCATACTGAGTCATATTTTGTGGCTCAGAATCGGGACAGTTTTGATAAAGTATTATAATGTTCTTAAAAAGAATGGATAGTGGTTTTGTGTAATTTTCTATAAATGTGATTTAGGAAAATGATTTAGAATAAATTTTTGTTTTCCTCAATTTTTCTCTTAGTTACTGATAGGAGTATATAAGTTGTGTGCGTGTGTGTGTGTGTGTGTGTATTCACTCTCTAAAGTTCAGATAACAAGTTATTGCAAGCTTGCTAGCTTAAAGAGGAGAAATTTATTATCTTTTAGTTTGATGACCAAAATACTCCACTCAAGATATCAGTAATATGCTTGGATTCTTCTGGAAGCCAAGAGAGACAATCTGGGTTTTTTTTTCTTCTACTTTTATGGTTTATGACATCACTCCCTGTTTCCTTGTCACAGTGTCTTCTCTGTATTGTTGTTTTTTCAATTGTTAGAGAATATTGTACTAGTTTCTATAATCAAACCCACAATAGCTAAAATCTTAACATATTTTATTCAGTGTACTACCCTTGCACAAATAAGAAAGCATTAAGTTTTTTATTTCTAAACTGATATGGCTGTTGAAAGGTGTAGCCTAGGCTAACTTAGACTAATTGATCATCTTTCCTCCACCTCTTCAGCCTATCTTACTGCCATGTGTTATGACAGCTAGCACTGCTAAATTCTGTCTGTTATAAAGGCAATAAGTGCCTTTGTTTACCACAATCTAATATCAACTGTACGTCTCCTATGTCCCCAGTACTACAAACAACTCCAACTGTGTGACTCTATAGCTTCTTGTCACTGTCGTTTTTATGTTACTTGTTCATATTTCAAAAGAAGTGTTATTTTTATAGAAGAAATAGTTTGTATTTATCTTGCAGTTAATTAGGCTGCCTTGGCATCCATTTTGAATATAGCAGCCTTACTTGGCTACACTTTTACTTTCTGTGGTTTAAGTTACCCATGGTGAACTAGTCCAAAAAAAATCTCAGATACAAAACTTTAGAAATAATTCTTAAGTTCAACGTTATGCATCACTGTAAAAAGTGTGAGGAACCCTTATGCTGTCCATTTCTATTCAACACTATCCCACTGAGGGTAAAAAAGATCTTTTTCAGTATGTCTGTTTATACTGCAGATATGAAATTGTTCCTTAGGCATTTATCAGACTATGCTAGGTATCTAGTGCTTGTGTTCAAATATTCCTTAGATAGCAACCTAATGCTAGACACTTTGCCATTTACTTCATTCATTCAGTGGCAATGAAATAATGAATGTAAATGTTTTCAGTTTGGTGATTCATTAGGTTTAATCTGCTTTCTTTGCCCAGGGATTTATTGTGAGATGCCCTCAGGCATTGCCAATGGATTCTACAGTCCTACCAAAGAACATTATGAGTATGGAATGGCGGTTCACTATTACTGCCTCCTTAATGAGATAGGGAGTCCGCTCTTTAACCTGGTGGGTCAGTCTGCCATACACTGTACCACCCATGATGATCAGACTGGAGTCTGGAGTAGCCCTTCTCCTCAGTGCATTGAACGCAACAAATGTATTCCTCCTCCCCATGTTGAAAATGCAGTCATGGTGACTGAAAACAGAAGCTTGTTTTCCTTAAGGGATATTGTGGAGTTTAAATGTCAACCTGGATTTACCATGAGAGGAGCCAGCAGTGTGCATTGTCAGTCCCTAAACAGATGGGAGCCAGAGGTACCAAGCTGCTTCATGGGTAAGTCTGACCTGGGCTTTGAGGTCTGCAATGCCATTGGGTATTGGAGGATCAGGGGTATGGTTGGCTCTGGATGAGGGAATACAGTGAACAGGTTGAATGAATAAATTTTCTTGGAAGGGAATATGAAATCGAGAAGGGATGTATGTTTGTGTGGGTGCTCAAGCACCCATGTAAGCACAGCCATTCCAGTTGAGAAGCAGAGCCAAGTGTGAGCAAGGAATGTGATGCATCCTGGGAATTATCACACGGTGACGTTCTCTCCAGCTCCTGTCAGTTATCCATATCATAATATTTACCAATGTGGAATGACTGATCCACGGGAAGTTATATTTAATGTATGCATAGTTAATTTCTAGAACAAAGCTGTGGAGTAGTTTCTATTGTTTCCATATTGAGGCTTAGAGGTTAAATAATTTTCCAAGATGATGCAGATACTAACTTGCAGAGCAAGGATTAGACTCTAAGTCTTCCTGTCTGCCAGATTTTTCAAAGCACAAAGGCTTTCCTGTAGGAAATGGGTTATAAAGATGTTCGAAGGTCAGGAAAAATAAGAGCAGGAAAGCAATGTGGCTAAAGATGAGGGAGCTACCGTTTCTATAGAAATAGAGCTGACACAGCTGGCTCTGCCCTGCTTGACACAGTCACCATCTGTCAGCCAGACTCTGTCTGGTATGCTTCCAGAATAGAGCCAGTCCTTGCTTGTCACTGGTGTTGCTAGAATCTGAATGGCTACGGCTCACTTGAGAGTCATCAAGGCTGTCTCAACTGAAGCTGTTCTGGGATACATAAAGGTGTCTATCATATCCCTAGATATGATAGGTAATACATACCATGAGGCTGGGAATCAACATAAATGCAATCAGCTAGTCTTAAATATGACAGCACAATGTATTAGTCGAAGATGAGCCCTCAAGGGAAAAAATTTATTGTAGAGTACTTCCCCATTTTTAACTGGAGAAGTCTAAAGGATAGGGAGAATTCAACTGAAATGAGGCTTTGGATTGTTGCTGTTGTATTTGTTTGTTTTGGTGTATGTGTGGTCTGGGTGTGTGTGTGGTGTTTGTGCACATATGTGTGTGACAGAGACAGAAAGGGAGCTTTTCCCATTTTGAAACTTCGTGTAATTGGTCTACACAGCTAATTTCAGGAGAGCCAAAGCTACACAAAGAAATCCTGTCTCGAAAAACAAAGCAAAAGAAAACAAAACAAAAGGATATATTGGAAGTGTTGTAACCCTAGTGTACACCTTCAAGATAAAATAGTAAATTCAAGATTTATCAGTTGTAGTCACAGTGTCTGTATTGTATTGAGACTTTTGGCAGAAAAGTTATTTTGTCATATATAAATAAGGCTGTTTTTTCTTCTTTCTTCCACACGCAGACCTATAGCTGTGAGCCTTTTGCATCTGTGATCTAGTTTACCATTGAGGGGAAATTGTTTTCATGCCTGAAACTTTCTTTTCCCCTCAGTATGTCAGCTGCCCCAGAATCCAATGCTAGGGTTATACACCCAAACAAAGATCCCTGTTCTCCAAGCAGGAGCTGCTCTGCTGCTGTGAGTGAGGCTGTACTGTCCATGCAGCTGTCTCCCTGCACTGTACAGTCTGTCATCCTGCTTGACATATGTGGCTTATGTTTTTTATTCTCCATACACTGCTATTATTTCTGTTTGATTTTTTTTTCCTCCAGAGAAACCCTGTGATCCTTTCCCGGAGCAGCTTCCTAATGGGCATGTACTGTTTCCACTAAATCTTCAGCTTGGAGCCAAAGTGTCCTTTGTTTGTAATGAAGGGTGAGTGCAAGCAAATCTAATCTGCTGGACATTAAAACTAAGTCTGAACTTGTCCACAGTATGAGAAAGTTGGTATGAGGAAGACACAACTTCTAATATTGTATATAGGAAAGACTGACGGTAGAATTCATAAAATAAGATATGAAGGTAAAACTGTGATGTTTATTAAATAACAGATTCAAAACCAAATATAACTACTGGTTTTAAATATATAGGTAATATACTAAGTGAAAATATCATTTTCTAAATAGAAAATAACGTTAGCAATTCTGAGAAAAATTATGTATTATGGAAAGTTTATGTAAGTAACAATACATTTAGCAGTCATTCTCAGGAAAAGAAAACAAATGCTCAATAAGAGAATTTATAAGAGAAACAAAGCATAAGGTGTGGGATTAAAACACCCATTGCGTATCATTTGATTAGTAATGGGCTGTGGCCTTTGAAATGGGGGATGATTCTAACACGTTAGGGGAGGTCATGAACATGCTTGACAGCAGACATGCTTCTGTGAAACTACCAATCATCGACAACAAAGAATCTGCTCTTCAGTGCTTGTCAGAATTCCTGGCAGGCACCAAATACCAGGAACATTTAAGATTTAGAAGAGCATGAGGGTTTAACATCCTTTGAGAATTTTGGATGACTTCTTACAAGAAACTGGCTTTTTTCCCCTCTGAGTTTTCCCTCCAGTCCCATTGCTTTAAAAGGAAAACCAAACAACAACAAAACTCCCCAGCAAACAGTACTTTTTAAGGCTCTTGTTTGCCATACACAAGTACCTCATAAGTCACCTGTTCTCTGAATTACCCAGAGAAACGGAAGTTATTGTTTAGTAGCTGAGCTTCCTGTTCTAAGCTAGGCCACAATCACAGGTACTGAGACATAAGAACAGTCTCTATTTCCTGCCAGTTAACTCTGCCTCTTCAGTGCTGGAGTTGGCAAGGTGTTGCCTTGGCAGAGTGAGTTCACAGTTGTGACAGTGAGCAGTACCAGCTTCCCTCCAGCATGAGCAGTGTCTCTCAGTCAGAGTCCATGTCTACCTTTGCCCTGTCTATCTGACTGTCTTCTGTCTTCTGACTATCTTCCTGACTACCTTCTTCAATTTCAGCTGGGAGTGTTATCTAACATGACCCCTTGCTTTGCAAATCTTTTTTACCCACCTGCTTCAAGCTGTGCTCATTGAATCCACACACTCCTTCCATCTCCTGGTTTCATAGCCTCAGAATCCTCAGATGATTTTTGGGCTGGACCTGGGAATTGAGTTATTACTCTAGCCAAAGCCTTTTACAGCCCACTCCCCATTTCTTCCTTAGGTATCAATTAAAAGGCAGTTCTTCTAGTCATTGTGTTCTTCATGGAGTGGAAAGCATTTGGAATACCAGTGTGCCTGTGTGTGAACGTGAGTATATAGAGTAAGACTTTAATCTAGATTTTAATGCCCTAACTTTTTGTACTTTAACACATACCATCTCTGTTAGGGTTTTTTCTATATTCTAGCCTATATATTGACAGAATTTGATTAATGAGATTTTTTTTAATCAAAGTGAGTATCTCCTTGCCATGGAATCTCTTTGATAAGCTTCAATCATTCTGAATTATGTATTTTGTGTGATATTTCCTAAGTAGAAATAGCACATGCCCAGCAATCGAGGGTGTGTCTATATCTTTAGCAAAATGGTAAATGCTGAATCCTTCAGGACAGCCCTTAAAGCTGTGGGAACGAACTCTGAAAACATGAGTTCAAAAACATATAATTTCACAGCTACGTAAAACATAAGGATACAATACAAATTTTATAAGGGGCTTTACAGATCTAAAGGAACAAAGGTAGCTACACTAGAAGCCAAGTTGTCAGAAAAACAGTAAGGAAGGAGATAAAGAGATTTGGAGTGGTGATCACAGGAGATCTCACCGATCTAAGTTTTTTGTTTATGCTTACAAGAGCAGGCAGATTCTTTAGCTCAGGGTAGCCTGGGACAGCAAAGTTAGGCCCAGGCTTGGTAGAAATGGCAATTTCAGGGCAGGGTCACTCCCAGGGAGCTTATCCTCTGTGTCTAACAAAGACAGGCTGATCTCTGAATTCTTTTGCAATGTTAAAAAAAGTGTCCTTGCTTTCTCCTAAGAATTAAGGAAGCTAGGATCCTGGAATGCTGATTCTTGGGATAATCAAAGGGAAACCTGTGGTAAAGACTGACTTGATATGTAAATAAAAAACGGCCTTGGCTCTACAAGAGAGTCTATCCAGAGAATTTTTAGAATAGCAAGAGCTGTCTGGTGCAGAACAAAGAGAAAGCAGTCTGGATAGCAGAGCACAGGCCTCCAACTTGTACCCACAAACTTGACTTGGCTGGTTTTTGGCAGGTCCTTGGCAGTGCTTGCCCTGGAACCAAACCTGTAGCACATGAGCATTGAGGAACATTCCATGTCCAAACCTTAGCACTCGTTACATATGCTTCTCCAACTCCTTAAGCTTAGGAGGGCATGTCTCCAACACTAAATGTACATCAGACTTGTTCTATTCACAGGATGTCAGTCACTCCCTGAAATCCCACATGGGAAGCACACCCCAAACAACAAGAACATTTCTCCTGGAAAAGAAGTATTCTACCACTGTGATCCTGGTTATGGATTCCTTAGGACTGCTTCCCTACACTGCACCACACAGGGAGACTGGAGTCCTGAGGCCCCCATATGGGCAAGTGTTTAGACTCTCTTCTGTTTTGTTCTGTTTTGTTTTATTAAAGATTTTCTTTGTCCTTTGCATGACATGCTTGGTTCTTTGTTTCCCCTTTAGTGAAACCTGTGATGATTTCCTGGGCCATCTTCCTAATGGACATTTACCTTTCTCTCTGAATGTTCAGCTTGGGCCCAAAGTGTCATTTATTTGTGATGAAGGCTGAGTGTGACTCAGAATAGAGATCAGAGACAGAATGCTAGACAGGGACTCTGTTTAAAGATTATAAAAAGGAGTTCCCAAGGAGGTCAACCTCTGGAAAGATCAGTTCAAAATGAGAATAGGAACTTACTGACATTAGTATCAAGTGGCAGTAGGACCAATGTCAAGTACAAACATAGATTCTTTTGGATTTTTTATCCAAAACTAGAACTAGAAATAAATTCATTGTTGCTTAAAATAAAAGAGGTCTTGATGAACAAGACAGAACTTCACATAATGATCAGTCAGACAAGGATCAAGATACATAAAACCAACCAGTAGTAGAATCTGTAGTAGTATATGGACAAGTATATTTTGATCCAAGTACACATCTTCTCCGGGATCACAGTGGCCAATGACAGTGTGTTTCGTGGTAGTTATTAGTTGTTTATGAATCTATTGTTGTGGGTAGCAGATTCGATAGATCTGTAGACAGGAAGACTAGGCAAGACAGCAGTTATCTTGAATACTTTTCAAGGGATCTACTATTTATGAAATCTGCCAAACACCATGGTTTTTTTTTTTTGTTTCTTTGTTTTTTAATTCCAGAACAATTACAAATTTCAGGACAATAGAACCCAACAACAAACTGGACATCCAGAATGGCAAACACTCATCCATTTCTTTCTTTACAAACCATCTAGCATAAGATGCTTCTGTACAAACAGTGCCTGATTTAGTCCCCAATGTTTGCCATTTCTTCTCCTGATCTTCAGATATGAACAAGAGAAATAGCAGCTAGAAATCAGAAGGGTTCAGAAGGGTCTGGAATTGGTATCACAGTTGAACACACCAGCTCTAACCCTGCAGTCAGTCACAGGTTTCCCTAGAACTTAGTATCCATGTGACCAAAGCTTCACCTGTCCTCAGTCTTGTAAACAGGACTTTTACTATGCCTGGTGTAAAGCAATTGAATGGATGCTTTAAAAACAAAAACAAAAAAACTTACTTCCAACACCATTAAAGACTTAGCTTCCTAGGTGATCTAGGACTACTGTCTCCTGGGCTTTTAGAATAAACTCTAGCTTAGGTTAGGCCTCAGTTTCTTCTTAGCAAAAAACTTAGAGATCCAGAACTACTAATGTCCCAGCCATGTGCATCATCATCACAATTTCATTAAAATTAAGAGAACTTAAACCTTTTTTCTTCTTTCTAGAATTTTTTCCCATATTCTCCAGTTGTCGTCAATGGGAAGCATGTATAATTATTTAATCGGGCATGAGTATTCATTTACTTATTTACCACATATATAATTGATATTGTCTTAACCAATAAAGGATGTTTTACACCAGTAAAACATGATCTTCCATTATCATTGTAGCAAAATTACTGAAATGTTGCTAAAAAGGTATTTCTTAGCTCATTTACATGGACTCAGATTCTGTTTTGAAGAGGGTCAGAAGGCTACTTTTAGCAGGTCAATCAAAATCCTCTGATATAGGAAAACCATACTTCTAGAAATGCCACTTTATAAACCTTGAGACAATTACAACAGAAAAGGAGGTTTGCTTGAAGTTGAGGAAGATATTTAGGGCTGGAAAGAAAAAGAAAGCAATTTAAAGGATGAATGAAATGAAATAAAAGAAATTAGATAGTATGTAAAATTAGAATTACTTCATAGCAAAAATATCAGAATATGTTGTATACCAAGAGCGTTACCATGAAATTGTAATATTTTTTCTTAATTAGGTGTCCCACATGGACCAAGGATTGTAAAACATGGTTGTCCTGACGTATTTTTCTAACACTTTTCAGCTGAATAGTTGATCATCAAAAGTGTCCCATGTTCTCTTTTCTGACTTTAAAAGTCAGACAATTTAAGAATAAGTTTCTGAGGTTGACAGTAATTCTTTATTGAAGCTATACCCCATTTTGTGGAGGGCAAAGTCTGGGGTTACAGATGTTTCTATAATAGCCATTTAAGTAACCACAAACTAGTAATCTCCTTGTGATTTTTCTAATTGCAGAAGTGATATGTAGACTCCCTCAGGATATGAGTGGATTCCAAAAGGACTTGAAAATGAAGAAAGAGTATTACTATGGAGACAGTGTAACTTTGGAATGTGCGGCTGGGTACACTCTGGAAGGCAGTTCTCAGAGCCAGTGCCAGTTCGATAACAGCTGGGATCCTCCTCTGGCCAAATGTGTAGCTCGTAAGTGCAAACCTTAGGGATGGAGCCCCTCCTCAGCATGGGCACTGACTGCCTAGTCATCAGTCTGTTCTGGTGCCCACTGTGATGGGGTGTGATGGTATGGAGGGATGAGGGAGCTAAGAATGTGCTGCTCTCTCAGAATTTGACAAACTGGAATCTTAGTAAACATCACTTGAGGTGTGACTGCAGGAGTCTTCTGGCAGACTTTCTGAGGGGTATTCCTTGCATAGGAAGACAGGAAAATAATCTTAATCACCTGAGACCAAGAAATGGGCCTGTGATAAAAACAGGAAATTAATTCATTGTAGGGAACATTTTCTTTACCAAGTTTTACCTGTTTCTTCCCCTGTTTTAGGTTCCAGTTAAAAGGCAGCTCTGCTAGTTACTACATCTTAGCTGGAATAACCAGTCTTGGAACAACAGTATACTTGTGTGTACACATGAGTAGAAAGGTTAACTTATATGCAGTCAGGTGCACTTCTGATTTTCTTTCCCAGTGTATTTTTCCTCATAGAATTACCTGTTGACTACATCTTTTCTAAACTATTTATTTGTTAGGAGAATTTCAAGAAATGTCTTATGTAACTTGTATTGTGATACAGTTTATCAACACGTGGTGTGCTAATGTTGAATTTTGTAAGGAATATGTAGA
>NW_021615291.1:0-1278 GCF_004785775.1 Grammomys surdaster
GAAGGAACACTACCCAATTCGTTCTATGAAGCTACAATTACACTCATACCCAAACCCCACAAGGACCCGACAAAGAAAGAGAACTTCAGACCAATCTCCCTTATGAACATCGATGCAAAAATACTCAATAAAATTCTAGCAAACCGAATCCAAGACCACATCAAAACAATCATCCATCATGATCAAGTAGGTTTTATCCCAGGAATGCAGGGATGGTTCAATATTCGGAAATCCATCAATGTAATCCACTATATAAACAAACTTAAAGAAAAAAACCACATGATCATCTCACTAGATGCTGAGAAAGCATTTGACAAAATTCAACATCCCTTCATGATAAAAGTCTTGGAAAGATCAGGAATTCAAGGCCCCTACCTAAACATAGTAAAAGCAATTTACAGCAAACCAGTAGCCAACATCAAGCTAAATGGAGAGAAACTTGAAGCAATCCCACTAAGATCAGGGACTAGACAAGGTTGCCCACTCTCCCCCTACCTATTCAATATAGTACTGGAAGTCTTAGCCAGAGCAATTAGACAGCAAAAAGAAGTCAAAGGGATACAAATAGGAAAGGAAGAAGTCAAAATATCGCTATTTGCAGATGATATGATAGTATACTTAAGTGACCCCCAAACTTCCACCAGAGAACTCCTAAACCTGATAAACAACTTCAGCAAAGTGGCTGGTTATAAAATCAACTCAAACAAATCAGTAGCCTTCCTCTACATGAAAGATAAACAGACTGAAAAAGAAATTAGGGAAATGACACCCTTCACAATAGTTGCAAATAATATAAAATACCTTGGTGTGAATCTAACCAAGCAAGTGAAAGACCTGTATGACAAGAACTTCAAGTCTCTGAAGAAAGAAATCGAAGAAGATCTCAGAAGATGGAAAGATCTCCCATGCTCATGGATTGGCAGGATTAATATAATAAAAATGGCCATCTTGCCAAAAGCAATCTACAGATTCAATGCAATCCCCATTAAAATCCCAACTCAATTCTTCACAGAGTTAGAAAAGGAAATTCTCAAATTCATATGGAATAACAAAAAACCCAGGATAGCGAAAACTATTCTCAACAATAAAAGAACTTCTGGAGGAATCACCATCCCTGACCTCAAGCTGTACTACAGAGCAATAGTGATAAAAACTACCTGGTATTGGTACAGAGACAGGCAGGAAGATCAATGGAATAGAATTGAAGACCCAGAAATGAACCCACACTCCTATGGTCACTTGATCTTTGACAAAGGAGCTAAAACTGTCCAGTGGAAA
>NW_021615292.1:0-3502 GCF_004785775.1 Grammomys surdaster
GCTCTAAGTGCCTACAAAAAGAAACTGGAAAGAGCACACACTAACAAGTTGACTGCACAACTAAAAGCTCTAGAACAAAAAGAAGCAAATACACCCAGGAGGAGTAGAAGGCAGGAAATAATCAAACTCAGGGCTGAAATCAACCAAATAGAAACAGAAAGAACAATACAAAATATCAATAAAACCAGGAGTTAGTTCTTTGTGAAAATCAACAAGATAGATAAACCGTTAGCCAGATTAACCAGAGGGCACAGAGACAGTATCCAAATTAATAAAATCAGAACTGAAAAGGGAGACATAACAACAGAAACTGAAGAAATTCAAAAAATCATCAGATCCTACTACAAAGGCCTATACTCAACAAAACTGGAAAACCTGGATGAAATGGACAATTTCCTAGACAGATACCAGGTACCGAAGTTAAACCAGGAGCAGATAAACCATCTAAATAGTCCCATAACCCCTCAGGAAATAGCAGCAGTCATCAAAAGCCTCCCCACTAAAAAAAGCCCAGGACCAGATGGTTTTAGTGCTGAATTCTATCAGACCTTCAAGGAAGACCTAATACCAATTCTCTTCAAACTATTCCACAAAATAGAGACAGAAGGAACACTACCCAATTCGTTCTATGAAGCTACAATTACACTCATTCCCAAACCCCACAAGGACCCAACAAAGAAAGAGAACTTCAGACCAATCTCCCTTATGAACATCGATGCAAAAATACTCAATAAAATTCTAGCAAACCGAATCCAAGACCACATCAAAACAATCATCCATCATGATCAAGTAGGTTTTATCCCAGGAATGCAGGGATGGTTCAATATTCGGAAATCCATCAATGTAATCCACTATATAAGCAAACTTAAAGAAAAAAACCACATGATTATCTCACTAGATGCTGAGAAAGCATTTGACAAAATTCATCATCCCTTCATGATAAAAGTCTTGGAAAGATCAGGAATTCAAGGCCCCTACCTAAACATAGTAAAAGCAATTTACAGCAAACCAGTAGCCAACATCAAGCTAAATGGAGAGAAACTTGAAGCAATCACACTAAGATCAGGGACTAGACAAGGATGCCCACTCTCCCCCTACCTATTCAATATAGTACTGGAAGTCTTAGCCAGAGCAATTAGACAACAAAAAGAAGTCGAAAGGATACAAATAGGAAAGGAAGAAGTCAAAATATCGCTATTTGCAGATGATATGATAGTATACTTAAGTGACCCCCAAACTTCCACCAGAGAACTCCTAAACCTGATAAACAACTTCAGCAAAGTGGCTGGTTATAAAATCAACTCAAACAAATCAGTAGCCTTCCTCTACATGAAAGATAAACAGACTGAAAAAGAAATTAGGGAAATGACACCCTTCACAATAGTTGCAAATAATATAAAATACCTTGGTGTGAATCTAACCAAGCAAGTGAAAGACCTGTATGACAAGAACTTCAAGTCTCTGAAGAAAGAAATTGAAGAAGATCTCAGAAGATGGAAAGATCTCCCATGCTCATGGATTGGCAGGATTAATATAATAAAAATGGCCATCTTGCCAAAAGCAATCTACAGATTCAATGCAATCCCCATTAAAATCCCAACTCAATTCTTCACAGAGTTAGAAAAGGAAATTCTCAAATTCATATGGAATAACAAAAAACCCAGGATAGCGAAAACTATTCTCAACAATAAAAGAACTTCGGGAGGAATCACCATCCCTGACCTCAAGCTGTACTACAGAGCAATAGTGATAAAAACTACCTGGTATTGGTACAGAGACAGGCAGGAAGATCAATGGAATAGAATTGAAGACCCAGAAATGAACCCACACTCCTATGGTCACTTGATCTTTGACAAAGGAGCTAAAACTGTCCAGTGGAAAAAGGACAGCATTTTCAACAAATGGTGCTGGTTCAACTGGAGGACAACATGTAGAAGAATGAAAATTGATCCATTCTTATCCCCTTGTACAAAGCTCAAATCTAAGTGGATAAAGGACCTCCACATAAAACCAGATACACTTAAACTAATAGAAGAGAAGGTGGGGAAAAGCCTCGAATACTTGGGCACAGGGGAAAAGTTCCTGAACAGAACTCCAATGGCATATGCTCTAAGATCAAGAATTGACAAATGGGACTTCATAAAATTGCAAAGTTTCTGTAAGGCAAAGGACACTGTCAATAGGACAAAACGACAACCAACAAATTGGGAAAAGATCTTTACCAATCCTTCATCTGATAGAGGGCTAATATCCAATATATACAAAGAACTCAAGAAATTAGACTCCAGGCAACCAAATTACCCTATTAAAAAATGGGGTATAGAGCTTAACAAAGAATTTTCAACAGAAGAAACTCGAATGGCCAAGAAGCACCTAAGGAAATGCTCGGCATCCTTAGTCGTCAGGGAAATGCAAATCAAAACAACCCTGAGATTCCATCTCACACCAGTCAGAATGGCTAAGATTAAAAACTCAGGTGATAGTAGATGCTGGCGAGGGTGTGGAGAAAGAGGAACACTCCTCCATTGTTGGTGGGACTGCAAGATGGTGCAACCACTTTGGAAATCATTCTGGCGGTTCCTCAGAAAATTGGACATAGCATTACCTGAGGATCCAGCTATACCACTCCTAGGCATATACCCAGAAGATGCTCGAACATATAACAAGGTCATATGCTCAACTATGTTCATAGCAGCCTTATTTATAATAGCCAGGAGCTGGAAAGAACCCAGATGTCCTTCAACTGAGGAATGGATTTAAAAAATGTGGTATATTTACACAATGGAGTATTACTCAGCTATTAAAAACAATGAATTCGAGAGGTTCCTAGGTAAATGGATGGAACTAGAAATTATCATCCTGAGTGAGGTAAGCCAATCACAAAAGAACACACATGGTATTCACTCACTGATTATTGGATATTAGCCCAGAACCTTGAAATTCCCAAGATGCAACTCACAGGCCACATGAAGTCCATAAAGAAGGAAGACCAAGTGGGGGTGATTCGGTCCTTCTTAGAAGGAGCAACAAAATACTCAAGAGAGCAAATATGGAGACAAAGCGAGGGACAAAAACTGAAGGAGGGGCCGTCTGAAGACCTTTCCACCTGAGTATCCATCCCATGTGCAGTCACCAAAGGTAGATGCTGATGTGGAAGTCAGGAAGTGCATGCTGATAAGAGCCTGATATGGATGTCTCCTCAGAGGTCTTCAAGAGTCTGACATATTCAGAGGCAGATGCTCACAACTAGCCATTGAACTGATCATGGGTTTCTCAATAGAGGAGTTAGAGTGAAGACTGAAGGAGCTGAAAGGATTTGCGGCACCATGAGGAGAACAATAATACCAACCAACCACAGCTCCCAGGGTCTAAACCACCAGCCTGGGAGCACTTAGAGGGGGGGGATCCAGGGCTTCAACTGAATATGTAAGAGTGGAGGGCCCTGCTGGGCATAGTTGGAAGAAGAGAACCTTGACCTCATGAATGCTGGATGCCCCAGGGG
>NW_021615293.1:0-1114 GCF_004785775.1 Grammomys surdaster
ATATCAGGCTCTTATCAGCATGCACTTCCTGACTTCCACATCAGCATCTACCTTTGGTGACTGCACATGGGATGGATACTCAGGTGGAAAGGTCTTCAGACGGCCCCTCCTTCAGTTTTTGTCCCTCGCTTTGTCTCCATATTTGCTCCCTTGAGTATTTTGTTGCTCCTTCTAAGAAGGACCGAATCACCCCCACTTGGTCTTCATTCTTTATGGACTTCATGTGGCCTGTGAGTTGCATCTTGGGCATTTTAAGGTTCTGGGCTAATATCCAATAATCAGTGAGTGAATACCATGTGTGTTCTTTTGTGATTGGCTTACCTCACTCAGTATGATAATTTCTAGTTCCATCCATTTACCTAGGAACCTCTCAAATTCATTGTTTTTGTTTTTTAAGACTAGTAGTATGTGGTTTTAACCCTAGGTCCCTGGTTTATCCTGTCTTGGTTCTTGGACACTGAAGCAGTGTCAGGTATATGTTTTATCTCATGGATAGGCTTCAGATCAAATTAGTTATTGGTTTGTTATTTATACAAGTTTTGTCTCACCACTGCCCTATCATATTTTGCAGACAGTACATTATTCTAGATCAAAGGGTCTGTAGTTGGTCTGTTGTTTATGTTTCTCTTTTGTGAGAAAAGTAGCTTCCAGTTCCAAAGAAACTGAAAGGTAGTGGTGAATGCTCCACTTAACTACCAGCTTGACACTGTCATTTCCAATGAGTTATGTAGGTGTTGTCTTTATGCTTGGGTTCTTGCTTTCACATTGTGGAGAGCAACATACTTTCTTGTCAGCAGCCTCATTTGTTTGGGAATTCTCATTGGAATCATTTGGCCAATAACTCAGTTATAACCTAGACATGGCACAGGAATCTTAATTTGATGAAAACAGATGGCCAGTTTGGACTCTGATACCCCCATCATTGGGCCATTTCATTTATATCACGTATGGGTATATATTAGAAAGCTTCTTCAGTATTGGGCTCCTCAATACACCTTAGTTTTTGCTGATTCTCCTCATATTTTCTCCTACAGTCTCCTTCCCCTCCCTACTTAATCTCCTAGTATTATGGTTTTGAATAACTTCTAGACAAAAATTCAAGAGAAAGGGAGTG
>NW_021615294.1:0-3618 GCF_004785775.1 Grammomys surdaster
CCTGGGACTCAGGCCACCTCTTGGATCTGGAAATCCTTCTGCTCTGAGTGCAGTGGGTCCTCGATGACTCAGGATTCAGTTTCAGCTGCTCTGAGTGCAGTGGCTCCAGCTGCTCTGAGTGCAGTGGCTCCTGGATGACTCAGGATTCAGTTTCTCAACAGGACAGGAGCAGACCGACTCTGTGTCACCTGCTCTGAGTGCAGTGGCTCCTGGATGACTCAGGATTCAGCTTCTCCACAGGACAGGAGCAGACCAACTCTGTGTCTGTTCCAGCCCGGAGGACCAGGCAGGGGCAGAAGGGAAGTGGAATTCCGGAGGGGCGGGGTTTGGGTAGCTGCTGTGCCCTGGATGTCCCTGGCTCCCCGATCTATCTCTGGGGTTTAGGGAGTGAGATGGAGTTCTTACCAGCTGCTCTGAGTGCAGTGGCCCCTGGATGACTCAGGATTCAGTTTCTCAACAGGACGGGAGCAGACCGACTCTGTGTCTGCTCCAGCCCGGAGGACCAGGCAGGGGCAGAAGGGAAGTGGAATTCCACTAATTGTTATTGTGTGCATGTGTATCTATATTTGCTATTGAGTCTATATAGTATTACTTGTATACATGTTTTTAGGGCTGATATTTGGCATGAGACCAACCAGTTAATCCCTGGGGAGGACTACTTCTCTGGCTCCCAGCTTTACAGCTGCTTGTAGTTCTTTGTGTAAGACTGAGGTATTTTGGTGGGCTTTTCTCTATCCAGTTTGGCCTGTTCAGTGGTATTGCCTTGTTCTGTTCACATTTTGATGGTCAGGTTAGTGAGATTTTATCAGTATAGCTTCTGATGTTACTGGGAGTCATAATCTTCCAGAAAGTTCCATGACTGAAGTTCCTAGAACCTTAGATGTGGGAGTGTTTTATAGCTGTATTCACTGGATGTGGGCTCAACAATTCTGCGTTTTGGTTATGATTTTCTGTAATGGACTTCATCTGTTGCAAAGAGAAATTTCCTTGGTGAACAGTGAAGACTATATCTTTCTTTAAATACAGGAACAAATGTTTATAAGTAGGTATTAAGTATCATACTAGTTTAGTAAATTATAAGTAGGTATTAAGTATTATACTAGTTTAGTAAATGAGTGCTTGTAGATTAATTATTCTCCAATAGTCATGACTTCACTAGCATTGGGTAGTTAGCTAGGTTTCCAGTACCTGAAATGATACTTCTTTTGTTGAATGGGTCTTAAGTCCAATTAGAGAGCTATTGGTTACTGCCAAGCTATTTATGCCACTGTTGGTTGCATTCATAGGATCATGGCACCATGCTGGTCGTTGATGTGGTTCATAGGCATCATAGCTAAGTAGGACTATTGATTGCATCCCTACTCTGGAAGCTTGCATGGTGCCTTCTGGTACCATGGCAGCTAGTCCTCAGGGAAGGGACATTCAGTTCAGTTCCAGCCGAGGGGTCTCTGAATTCTGTTTCAGACGTGCATGGTGTCTTTAGTGACAGAGACTTACCTTCCACCTATGAGAACTAACCAAGGCCTACACCAATAGGCTGTATGTTTGGGGAGTCTCTTAGACAGCCTTGGCTGACAACCCAAAGGAGGGTTTCTCATGTCTGGATTTTTCTTAAGTGATCTTTAACTCTTAGAGGAAGCATTGCCACACCAAATGAGAAAAGTTACTTTGTCTGTATAGTTATAAGACTAAATCTGTGCATTATGAATTTTCAAAAGTTAATAGTATCTTTTCAGACATTCATGTCATCATTTTATCCACCTCCCCCTTCTCTTGTACTTATTTTCTCCCTGTTCTCTAAGGATCACACTTCCCATTTCCCCCCTCAGGTCACATGTATCTTGTTATTTCCCTTTACCCTCTCTCTACCTTCTCTGTATTTACTTCTCTTACTCTCCTTAAGGAGACCCTGTTTTCCCATTCTCTGATCACATCACTTGTTCCTTCCTCTATTACTCCCTAACCCCCTTATCCTCGCAACAGTCCCACTTACGTTTGGTGGAGGTGCAGTATGGTGCCTCTGTGGGCCCATGCTGAGGTATCCCTTTCCCTTGAGGTACCAGCTTCAAGACAGTATAGTATAGAATAGAGTTTAGGCATGGGGAGGGGAGTTGAGGGGGTAGTAGAGACAGTGAAAGGCAGAGAGAGAGAGGCAGAGAGAGGGAGGGAGGGAGAGAGAGAGAGAGAGAGAGAGAGAGAGAGAGAGAGAGAAAGAGAGAGAGAGTTGTAGAGGAGTAGAGGCCAGCTATGAGCACTTGGAGAAAGAGAGGGGGAGGGGAATAGGGAAAGAAAGGACAGAGCAGGAAGAGAGCAAGAAAGCAAGAGAAGCGAGTGAGGAGGGGCAAGCGGGCCCTTTTATAGTGAGTTTGGCACACCTGGCTATTGCCAGGTAAGAAATCCTAACACTAGGAAACTCCAATGAGAGAAAACATGTGACATTTGTCCTTCTGGGTTTGGGTTGCCTTATTCCATATGGTCTTTTCTACTTCCATTCATATACCTGGAACATTCATGATTTCATTTTTCTTTACAGCTGTAGAGTATCCCATAGTATATACATATGACATTTCATTATCTGTTTGCTGGTTGGAGGGCTTTTAGGTTGTTTCTATTTCCTAGGTATTGTGAATAGAGCAAGGAGCATGGCTGTATCTGTGGAGGGTGTTTCAAGGCCTTGGGAAATACGCTAAGGAGCAGAGTAGGTGGAGCACAAGGTAGATTTATTTTAGAGAATCCACTACCCTGATTTCAGGACTGGCTGCATCAGCTTGTAATCCCAACAATAAATGAGGGTTACCTTTTGCCCACATTCCTTCCAGCATTTGCTGTCGGTAGTTCCACTGATGTTTGCCATTCTGAATGGGGCAAGATGAAATCACAAGGTTGTTTTTTTTTTTATTGGATATTTCTTAGCCTGTTTTTTTTTAAATCTTTGTCTTTTTTCTTTTTTTGAGTTCTTTGTGTATTCTAGATATTAAGCCTTTGTCAGATGTATAGCTGGCAATGATTCTTTCCCATTTTGTTGGGATATTTACTAAATTCATTGTTTCTTTAGCTGTGTAGAAGCCTTTTAGTTTCATCAAGTCCTACTTGTCAGTGGTGGGCATTAATTACTGGGCAAGTGGAGTCTTATTTAAGAAGTCCTTTCCTAAACCATTGTCATGCAGGGCACTGCTCAGGTTTTCTTCTAGCAGTTTCAGTATGTCAAGCTTAGGTCTTTGATCTGATTCGGAGTTAGTTTTTATGCGAGATGGTAGATGCAGGTCTAATTTAATTCCTTTGCATGTGGACATTCAGTTTTCCTGACACCATTTGTTGAAGATCGCTCTTTTCTCTGGTGTATGGTTTTGATGTCCTTGTCAAATGTTAAGTGGTTGAAGCTATGTGTGCTTATGTTTGGGTCTTAACTTTTGTCCCATAAGTCTACTTGACTGTTTTTGTGCCAATACCACATTGTTTTTATTACCGTGGCTCAGTAATATATCTTAAGATCTGGCATTGGTTTAGTTTGTTTGTTTTGTTTTTTGTTTGTTTTTGTTTCTTCCTCAGGATTATTTTACTCTCTCTCTCTCTCTCTCTCTCTCTCTCTCTCTCTCTCTCTCTCTCTCTCTCTCTCTC
>NW_021615295.1:0-2275 GCF_004785775.1 Grammomys surdaster
AGAAGAAGATTCCCTTGAAATAATGTAAAATACTGTTATTTTTAGATACATGTCCCAACACTGCTTAGATTCACAGCAAGAAATGTGCTCTGGGCCCTCCCAAGTTTTTATTTAGTGATGCAGAATGGGTAAATGAGTACTTTTAATTTCTTGAGGACATAGAGATCTTACTAAGTTTGTTTTTATAATTTAGTTGGAAAAACTATCTGTCATTCATATACGATGAAACTGTTTATCCCTTGTCCTTCAGGAAACAGTGCTTGAATATACTGTTGCTAATACAACTTTGGTACCAATTTTGAAATAAGTCATTTGTACATAGATTTCTTCTTGCAGTACTTTCACTATGTTAATAATGTCAATATTTCTCTCAATATTTCTTTGTCAAAAGATGTCTTATTGTTTTTGTTGGTAAATCTCATTAGTTGGTTTTCCAATTATTTTCATTAGGTTCACCTGAAAAACCCATGGGTTCCCAGAGAAGTTGCTTCCACATTCTTTCTCCCCCACCTCTTCAATTACTTTCTGATTCCTTCACCTCAAATCAAAAGGCCAAGTATATTCTGCACAGCTGAGGCTTGGATGTTTCCAGATACTCATAGTTGTGCCCTAACTCATTCCTTCAACAAAACATTCTTCTCAAACATGCCTACAAGTGGTCACGTCCTCCTTTTATTCATCTGGTACTAAAATCGCATACGGGATCAGTCTCTCTGCATCATCTCATCTGACTGGTCTGCTTTGTTTGTTGCTGGCTTCTGCCAGACAACAAGTTTGACTCCAAATTCTACAGTGTCACTCTTCTCCCCCTGTTCTAATAATTCATTTCTGGTCATCTATTTTTGTAAGCACCTCACTGGTTACTGAAGCCTGCTTCACCTCTTGGAAAAACAACAAACATCTCTCTGTCTGGCTTCTGGATCCTGCCACACCCTCTAGGGTCCTGAACAAAGGGACAAGTAAGACAGTTACTTGTCTCCCTCTTCTTCCACAGAAGTGTCTTCCAGTCCATCTTTTTAATAGAGTTCTCCTCTACCTGCTCTGACTGCTGGTCTCTTCTCCTCTAGTGTTAAGTATCGATTCAGAACTTCCTATTCTCCTTACTAGTACTACCAAAGCCACACTGGCGAACCAGGAACCCTTGTAGTCCTGCCCATTTAACATGAATAGAGACGACACTCCTCTGTGACTTGTGACACTTCTCTCCTACAAGTCTCTTATTCTTCTTGGGGCTGCCCTAGATATAAATTCTAGACATCATGTCACTTATATTTCTCAAATCTTTTTCTCAGCTAATTCATGGAGCTTTGACTTCCTTCCTTCTAGGAGCTGCAGCCCTACAGTTTCCTTCTGCCCTCTTGGACAAGTGACTATTTCCTTGCCTCTTCCTCCTCTTCCTCAGAGCTACCTGATTCATCTTCACCTGGGCCTAAGTATTGCAACCCTGTGCTCCACAACTCTTGCTACAAATTGTTTGCTATGGGCCATATTTTCTCAGTGCCCTCCTAGACTTCTAGGATACGGGAATCATCACTGGGTTGGAGGTCATTTATTTTTCTAAACTGTTCCCTCTAAGCTCCATTTAGAAGCCCAAGAGATTCCTTAGATGACCTTAAACTTTATTTCTACCCTTACCTCACCCACTTCTCACAGGTGTTTTGTCTCTTCCTTTATGCACTTGTGGTCACGGTATGACTATCTCTTCCTCCTTAGAATCAGAAGATCCTAAAACTTCACTTTCTTTGATAAAACACTTGGCCTAATCACAGCTCACTTAAAGGCTCTGGACTCCATACTCGGTTTTCACATTATCTCCCTTTAAGGAAGGCACTCCTGTACCTGCACAAAGAAATGATGCTCAGATCTCTCATATCTAAACTTTATCTGCTCTAAATTTTAAAGCCTTTCATCTCTAAGGTTTTACCCATTTCCATTCTTTTATTCTTATCTAATACAATCCATTCTAACTGGCGCTATCCCTGCTTCTAGCACTTTTCACTCCTGCCCAACTCACCTTTTCCCAACCATGACTATCTTATGTCTTCCTCAGGAAAAAGTAGGCCTAACAGACACATTAATGAAACACCAAGATTAGATAAAAGGAGAACATGCACAAACATTCATTTCAAGCCTTAAAGAGGTCAACTAATAGGAGGGCAGGAGTCCTAGGAGCAGGTAAAAGAGTACAAGAAAACTTCACTCCTACCCTCAGTATTCCTCAACATCCCCTACAAAGAAAACCACCAGCCAACAATCATAGCATATATGCAGTGTA
>NW_021615296.1:0-1159 GCF_004785775.1 Grammomys surdaster
GCAAAACGATCATTCACTATGATCAAGTAGGCTTCATCCCAGGGATGTAGGGATGGTTCAAAATACACAATTCCACCAATGTAATCCACTGTGTAAAGAAACTAAAAGGAAAAAAATCCCACATGATGATCTCATTAGATCAGGAATCCAAGGCTCATACATAAACACAGTAAAAACAATATACAGCAAACCACTAGCCAACATCAAAATAAATGGAGAGAAACTTGAAGCAATCCCACTAAAATCAGGGATTAGACAAGGCTGCCCACTCTCTCCCTATCTATTCAATATAGTACTTGAAGTCCTAGACACAGCAATCAGACAACAAAAGGAGGTCTAAGGGATACAAATTGGAAAGGAAGAAGTCAAAATATCACTATTTGCAGATGATATGATAGTATACTTAAGTGACCAAAAATTTCCACCAGAGAACTCCCAAACCTGATAAACAACTTCAGCAAAGTGGCTGGGTATTACATTAACTCAAACAAATCAGTGACTTCTTCTACTCAAAGGTTAAAGAGGCTGAGAAATAAATTAGAGAAACAACACCCTTCACAAAAGCCACAGATAATATAAAATATCTTGGTATAACTCTTACCAACCAAGTGAAAGATCTGTATGACAAGAACTTCTTCAAGTCTCTGAAGGAAGAAATCAAAGATATCAGAAGATGAAAAGATCTCTCACACTTACAGATTGGCAGGATTAGTAAAATAAAAATGGCCATCTTGCCAAAAACAATCTACAGATTCAATGAAATCCCTATCTAAATTCCAATTAATTCTTTGAAGAGTTAGAAAAAGCAATTTGGAAATTTATTTGGAATAACAAAACACCCAGAATAGCAAAAACTCTTTCCAACAATAAAATAACTTCTGGGGGAATAGCCATGCCTGATCTCAAGCTGTAGCAAAGAGCAATAATGATAAAAGTTGCATGGTATTGGTACAGAGACAGGCAAGTAGATCAGTGGAAGAGAATTGAAGACTCAGAAATGATCCTACACACCTATGGTCACTTGATCTTTGACAAAGGAGCGAAAACCATCCAGTGGAAAATGACAGCATTTTCAAAAATGGTGCTGGTTCAACTGGAGGTCAGTATGTACAAGAATGCAAATCAATCCATTCTTATCTCCTTGTACAAAGCTCAAGTC
>NW_021615297.1:0-2283 GCF_004785775.1 Grammomys surdaster
AAATGTGGACGTGAACTTGGACGTGAGCTTGAACATAAATATAAGGATGAGAACAAATATAAATATTTCTATATATAAATATAAATATAATTATAATTATCAAATGTATATAAATAATATAAACAAATATAAATAAAAATGAAAATAATATAAATATAAATATAAATATAAATGTAATTATGATAAAATGAATATAAATAATATCAACGTATACGTAAACATCAAAGTGAATTTGAACGTGAGCTTGAGCATAAGTAAAATTATAAGAACTAATATAAATAAAAATATAAACAATATAAATGTAATTTTAAATATAAATAAAATCATAATTATTATAAAATGTATATAAATAATATCAACGTATACGTAAACATCAAAGTGAAGTTGAACATGAGCTTGAGCTTAAGTAAAAGTATAAGAACTAAATAAATAAAAATAGAAACAATATAATTATAATTATAAATATAAATATAATCATAATTATTATAAAATGTATGCCAATAATATAAAGATAAAATTAAATGTGATCGGGAACTTGAACGTGACCTTGAAGATTAATAAAAGTACAAGAACATATATAAATAAAAATAAAAATAATATAAATTTAAATATAATTATAAATATAAATATAATTATGATAAAATGTATATAAGTGATATAAACATTATAATTTTAATAAAATGTATATAAATAATATCAACGTATACGTAAACATCAAAGTGAATTTGAACGTGAGCTGGAGCATAAATAGAAATATAAGAAATAATATTAATAAAAATATAAACAATATAAATATAATTATAAATATAAATAAAATCATAATTATAATAAAATGTACATAAATAATATCAACGTATACGTAAACATCAAAGTGAATTAGAACGTGAGCTTGAGCATGAATAGAAGTATAAGAAATAATATTAATGAAAATATAAACAATATAAATATAATTATAAATATAAATATAATCATAATTATTATAAAATGTATGCCAATAATATAAAGATAAAATTAAATGTGATCGGGAGCTTGAACGTGATCTTGAAGATAAATAAAAGTACAAGAACCAATATAAATAAAAATAAAAATAATATAAATTTAAATATAATTATAGATATAATTATTATAAAATGTATATAACTAATATCAACATATACGTAAACGTCAAAGTGAACTTGATCGTGAGCTTGAGGGTAAATATAAGCACAAGAACAAATATGAATATGAATAGAAACACCTGAAACCCAAATGTAAATATCAATAAATATACAACAAATAAAAATATAAATAATAATATAAATATAATTATACATATAATTATCATTATTATAAAACGTATGGAAATAATATAAACATAGAATTAAATGTCGACGTGAACTTGGAGGTGAGCTTGAACATCAATAAAAGCACAGGGACTGATACGATTATGAATAGAAATATGCAAATATTACTATTAATATTAATACTAATACTAATATTAATATTAATATTATTTTTATATTAATATAAATCCGTGTTACGAACGCGTACTTACCCCAAAATAAAACGATTTTGCGGTGGAAATCCTCTACAAAGTCTAAGGCAGAGATTGATATCCAACGGTCCTGCAATCAAATGTCCGACCAAGTTGATTACTGTTATTTTTTAGTATTATTTAGTATTATTTTTATTATTAGTAGTATTATTTTATTATTATTTAATATTATTATTAAAAATAATAATATTTTTATTATTATTTATTATTTTTATTATAATTCTCCTCCTTCATATTTTATCACTATCATCGTATTGATAACGTGATTAATAATGAACGTCTGTTATCATTGTGGTGGCGTTGAGATTATTTTATTAGTTTTATTATTTCGTTTCCGTTATATTATTATTATTGTTGTTGTTGTTATTGCGAGCGGTATTTTCAGACTCTGTTGACTCGGACGCACTCAGGGAGCCCACGCTCCTTATTTAAGTTTATTCGGACATCACTCAAAGCTAATGACTATTTATTTATTATATTATGATTATTAGTTTCATATTACCATCATTAGTATTATTTTATTGACTTTATTATTATTATTTTATTGAATTTATTATTACTACATTAATATCAACAATATTCATTTATTATTTATCATAATTATTATATTCATATCAGCATTATTTTATTTCATTTATTATTATGATTATTGATATTATATTAATATCATCAACATTATGTTGTTTAATTTATTATGATTATTAATATAATATTAATATCAATATTATTTTATTTGTTTCATTACTGCA
>NW_021615298.1:0-1148 GCF_004785775.1 Grammomys surdaster
GACTGATCTCAGGGAACCTGGTGGGGGAGCTGGTGGAAGGACTGGAGAAGCACGGGTGATTGCAACCTCATAGGAACAACAACATTGGCTGGCTGGACCACCCAGTGCTCCCAGAGACTAGACCACCAACCATGGAGTGTGCTGGGAAGGATCCATGGCGCTACATATCTATATAGCAGAGGATGGCCTTGTCTGATAGCAATGGGAGAGGAGACCCAAGGTCCTGTGGAGGTTTGATGCCTCAGCGTACAGGGATGCTGGAGTGGTGGGGTGGGAAAGAGTGGGTGAGTGGGTGAGCACCCTCATAGAGGCAAAAGGGAGGGAGTAGAGGGCAGATGTGGGATGGAGGGTTTGTTGATGGGTAACCAGGATGTGAGATATCATTTGAGATGTAAATGGATGGAATGATTATTAAAAAATAAATAAATAAACTACTCAAAACTGTCTCTCATAGCAATTTTGGAATACATAATAAATTATTGACAATTATGAAAAAAAGAAATTGGAGAGATCCTACACTTGGAACTTAACAGCACATCTGAATGTTCTGGAACAAAAAGAAGCAAAGTCAGCCAAGAAGAATAAATGGCAAGAAGTAATCAAACTCAGGAATAAAATCAACCACTTAGAGAAAGAAAACTCTACAAAGAATCAACAAAACTAAGAGCTGTTTCTTTGAGGAAAAAGCTAGATAAACCATTAGCCAAACTATGGAGCATAGAGACAGTATCTAAATTTACAAAATAAAAAATTAAAGGGAAACATAACAACAGAAGCTGAGGAAATTCAGAAAATCATCAGATCCTACCACAAAAGGCTTTACTCAACAAAACTGGAAAATCTAGATGAAATGGATGATTTTCTAGACAGATACCAGGTTACCAAAGTTAAATCAGTGCCAGATAAATTATCTAAACAGTCCCATTACCACTAAGGAAATAAAAGCAGTCATTAAAAGTCTCCCAACCAAAACAGGACCAGACCAGATAGTTTGTGTTGAATTTTATCAGGCCTTCAAATAAGAGCTATTATCAACACTTCTTGAACTATTCCACAAAATAGAAACAGAAGGAACACTACCTATTTTTTTTATGTAAAGCCGCAGTTACTCTGATACCTAAATCATATAAAGACCCATAAAGAAAGAG
>NW_021615299.1:0-1866 GCF_004785775.1 Grammomys surdaster
ACTGGTTTGCTTCCCCTGGCTTGCTCATCTTGCTTTCTTACAGAACCAAAGACTACCAGCCCAGGGATGGTATCACCCACATTGGGTTCTCCCACCTTGATTGCTAGTTGAGAAGATGCCCTAAAGTTGGATCTCATGGAGGGATTTTTTTCAACTGAAACTTTGTGATGTGTGTTAACTCCAGCTTGTGTCAAGGGGACACAAAACTAGACATCTTGACACACAAACCCGTTACTATGAAGCCTCAACCCTTGTTTTTTATTTATTTCCATTTTTTTTTATAAATTTAAAAGCCCCACATCCTTTGCAAATTCTTACATATTTTAATTGCAATCTCTTTAAAATATACAGTAACGTTTAAAATTCAAAGTGTTTTTACAATTAAAAGTCTCTTACCTATGAGCTCCAGTAAAACACTTTCTTTCTTCAAGGGGGAAAAATATCAGGGCACAGTCACAATCAAAAGCAAAGTCAAATTCCAGCCACACTCTGTCTGGTTATCCTATTCATGATCTTCTTGGCTCCTCCAAGGGCTTGGGTCACTTCTCCAGCCTTTCCCTTTGTATCACACACCTTGTATTCTAGGCTCGATCTGCATGTCCTTGACTGTTGCTGTTCCTTGTGGTCATCTCATGGTACTGTCATCCCACAAACACTGCAGTGTTCTGCTATAATTAGGCTTCACCTGTAGCCTCTCATATGCTCTCTTTATGGAGGAAACCCTCAACTCCTTTGCATGACCCTTTTAGTCCTGTGTCATCAATTGCAACTGAGGCTGCTCCTTCTTTCCCACTGACTTTCTGTGCCCTCTCACAGTGCCAACCTCAGCTGCTCTTCATGATCCCTTCATGCCTTAAAAACCAGTAGCACCATAGTGACTCTTATACAGTACCAAGTCCAGCAACAGCACAAGCTGCAATATTGGCTATCTAGGAACAAGGCCTCTGTGATCTCAGAAAACACTTCCCAGATTTCACCTCATTGATGCAGGTCTCTTCTCAATCACTGCTAATTTCTTAGCACGAGCTATCCAGCATCAATAGTCCCAGTAATGCAAAGTTTTACTTTAGTAGTTTTGCTATCTTGTTAATCACAGCTGATTCTTCCTCAGCCCCAGGTAACCAAATCTCAGATTCTTCACATTGAAAACAGCAATGCCACTGATAAGGGTCTTTAATCTTTCCTCTGAAATTTTGCAAGTCACCCCTCCATCTTCTCCTCTGATTTCAAGGTTATCTTCCAAGCTTCCATAGAACATGCCACAGAACCCATACCACCAAATGGCTCTTCTAGCCAAAGTTCCAAATTCCTTAGACAGTCCTCCCCAAAACATGATCAGGTTGTCACAGGTATACCCCACTATGCTGGTACCAATTTGCTTAGTTGAGGTTACTATTCCTGAAGAAACAACATGACCAAGATGCAAGTTAGGGAGGAAAGGATTTATTCATCTTACACTTCCACATTCCAGTTCATCACCAAAGGAAGTCAGAATGCAGGATCTGGTGCAGAGGCCATGGAGGGATCTTACTATCTTGCTTTCCCTGGGTTGCTCAGCTTGCTTTCTTATAGAACCCAAGACTACCAGCCCAAGGATGGTACTACCCATAAGGTTCCCTCCCCTCTTGAGCCCTAATTGAGAAAATGGCTTACACCTGGATCTCATTGAGGAATTTTTTCAACTGAAGCTTCTTTCTCTGTGATCACTCCAGCTTATGTCAAGTTAACACAAAACTGGCCAGCACACTCGGCTTCTGAATGACCTTTCAGCAACAGCCAGGGAAAGAACACTTCAAAGTATTGGGATGGCTCAATCAGCAGCAATGTCTGTTTAGGAAACATTATCTATCTCTGAATTATTTGGGG
>NW_021615300.1:0-1409 GCF_004785775.1 Grammomys surdaster
TGACTTTTAGTGCCTTTAGGATGCAGGATAAAATTTTTTACTCTTTAGAAATGACAGGAGATACACAGAAAACTCTTCCAATCGCTGCCACCTTTAATTCCTAGGAAACAAAAGCTACACAGCCATGTTTACTTCTTGCTCTCTCTACCTCTCTTTCATTATCATTACTTCTCTATCTCTGTTTCTGTCTCTGTATGAATGGGCAGCTGTACTGGACATATATGGTCCTGACTCACCTTTGCTTGGAAAGATGGCTCAAAGTTTAAGATTGCTTGGTGCTCTTCCTGGGGAGAACTGTTTTATTTTTCATACCTATAACCACTTGCAACTCTAGGTCCAGATGATCTGACATTCTTTTGTGGTCTCTGGGAAGACTTGTACTCCTCTTTACATACACATATCATATACATGATTAAAATTAAATAAAAATTAAAATATTTTAAAGAATAAAACAAGTAGCATTGTGGTAGTACGCATTTTTTACTTCAGCACTGGGTTGGCAGAGACCACTGGCAGATGTCTGTGTTCTTGGCCAGTAGAGGAACAGGCTGGAGGATTCTGAGTGTTTTTGGTTGATAGCTGTGGTGACCTCTCAGGATATATACTTTCCCTGGGTTAGGGAATGTATGTATTCTAGCCACATCCTCGAAGGAAGAATTAAAACACCTTTGGACACAAGGTTTAGTTCTTTGCTCTTGTTTTTTTTTCCTTTTCTTATTTTGAATTACTTTTTTTAACTTATCACTTTATATCCCACTCTCTGGCCCTGTCCTGCTCACTTATTCTCAAAATCCTTCCCCCATTCCCCATCCTTCTCATATAAGTCGGTGCTCCTCTCATTATTCCTCCATCCTGGCATTTTAAGTCTCTTCAAGGCTAGGTGCTTCCTCTCCTACTGAGGCCAGATCAGGCAGTTGGGCTAGAAGAATGTATCCCAATACAGGCAACAGAAATGTGGGATAGCTCCTATCCAGTTTTTAGAACAACATGATGACAAAGCTGCACATCTGCTATATATGTGGGGGAGGCCTACGTCCATCCTATGTGTGTTCTTTGGTTGGTAGTTCAGACTCAGAACCCTGAAGGTTCAGGTTAGTTGACTCTGTTGATCATCCTGTGCAGTTTTTACTCCCTTCTGGGTCCATAGTCCTTCCTCCTGTTCATCTATAAGAGTCCCCTATCTCCATCCACTGTTTGGCTGTGGGTGTCTGTATCTGTCTGAATCAGCTGCTAGGTGGAGCCTCTGAAATGACAACATACACTTCTCTGCAAGTATAATAGAGTACCATTAATAGTGTTAGGGACTGGTGATTGCCCATGGGATGAGTCTCAAGATGGGATGGTTATGAGTTGACTGTTCCCTCAGGATCTGCCCCATCCCCTGTGTCTGCATTTCTTGTAGACAGGTT
>NW_021615301.1:0-2292 GCF_004785775.1 Grammomys surdaster
AAATGCATCTATTAGAGACCTTTACAAAGACACGACTTATTAAGCACTGAACTGATCTGCTCTGACATACCTTACTTACTCACTTTTCCCTTGTGAAACTTTCTTCTTTTAGCCATACTCCATTCCCTACAACCTTCGGTACCCATATGGTGCTATCTGCTTTTGTCTCAACTCTCTAGGCATTTAAATGAGGGTGAAGGTGAGAAATGATGACAATTAATGTGCTAGACATGTTATATTTTTGCCCTATTAAAGGCTGCAACTTGCCAGTTGCAGAGGTATAGTGAGTTTAGCCTAATGCTGCTTATATTCTGTTAATTTGGGTCCCCAAAATTGTTTGCTGGAGAGAGTCTGCTGATCTTAGGTAAGACACTGAGGGACCCTGCTCATGATGGTTCTCATTTGTAGATAAAGTTGTCAACAACCAATGGCTTAGCAGGTCAGAGAGAGGCAGGACTTTTAGGATTCAGAGACCTGGGATAGGGAGGACAGAGAAAGGAGAAAGTAAGAAGATCCACTATGCCAGAGGAGAGAAAAGATGCCATGCCTGAGAAGGTGCAGGATAGAGAGAATAGCTGCAATCTAGGAACCTGGAAGATCAACCTCAATAAGTCTGCCTGACTAGGTCTTAGGGCAGCAAAGATAGTATACAGAATTTTATTAAGTAATAACTTGGGAATATTGGAGGGAGGTGGATTAGCCACATGGAGGTTAGTCCAGCCATTGAGCTGTTTTAAGAATATCAAAATATAAAGGCTGTGTGTGTGTCTTTCATTCTGGAAGCCAGAACATTAGAGGAGGTAGTGAGGAACCTACCACCAGTAGTCACTGCCCCCACCACTGCCAGAATCAATTTAAGGACTTAATTAGTTACTACTACACATAGTATAATAAATAGCATATTCTAATCACAATGAAATTGTGCATCTGAGCTGCCAATCCAACAGAGTTTCCTATGAGACTACACTATCATCACCTTTTTTCACTGCACATGACTCAAGGATCAGGGTTCACTGTGGGTAGGGCAGGCAGGCAAGTAGCACCTGCAGCAGCAGCAGCACAGTGTTCTGGGTGCATTAGAAATTCACTTCCTCATCAGTTTCCAGCGTGTGAATAAGCTCAATCCTGAAGGTGTGGGTCCAATCTATGGCAGGTCCTATGATACACCTGGCCCCATTTTAGGTTCTTCAGAGGAGAAGCCCATCCTCAGAAACCCCGTGAATGTTCCATCTAGGGCTGACACAGGGGAGTAGAGATCAGCAGGGAATCTGTACATGGAATTTCTGTTGACAGCAATATCACCTGAAACAGTGTTAGTGATATCAGCTTTCAGAGCATCTCCTTCTGACACTGGGTCATATGAACAGGGCATCATCTCTAGGCAGGAGTATTTGATGTACATGGCATAACTTCAGCAACCCTTACTTCTTCCTTCCACTCTATTCTCCTGAGAGTGACTCTTCCCAGCTTACGTACATGTTGAAAAGGCAGGTTCACTGGCTCACCTCTTCAAAAGGGGAATTGGGCTAAGAGCACCTGCAGGCCCATGGTTTGGCCAGGGCTTCTCATTTTGCTCATGACTGTCCACATATGTCAGTTGTTATTCAAAATATTAAATGTTGCTGTTACTTTATTATTGATCATCTGCATGTTAGAGATGAAAGAATCTCTTCACAGATATAGCCAGTGGTGCACATAGTTTTCACAACTCTGGGAAGGATTTTTTCATGGCAGATTGTGCATGTTCTTGAATAAGGCCCGGCCATGGTTGTTCCATGATGTATTGCTATCCTTTACCCGGTGGGGATCATGAACAACTATAAAATGATGATGTGACATGGTTTTGTCAAGTTCTAGGGAATGGGATGCATTGTGGTGGTGATGAGCCTGTGCGTATCCTTAAGGGTGCTTTTTACATACAGAAAGTGCCCTGAGACCAGGACATAGAGGATGATGCTCAAGCTCCACATGTCACCTGCCAGACCATTTTAGAGTTTCCTTGTCTACATCTCTGGAGCCTAATTAAGTAATGAGCTACTGACCTCCTCCAAAATCTACCCTCCTTTGATTTTAATTGCCTCAACAAAGTCAAAAAATCTTTTCATTTCCTGCCACAATATTCCTGATATATTTTTTAATTTTACATCACTCTGTGCAATGTGCCTTTGTTGGAGGATGTGAACTGCAAACATGATCAACTGGAAAATAGGTCCAGCTTCTTCTCCTTTCAGACAGCCCAGTTTTGTTAGGTACCACTCAAGGTCTTCTCCTGCCACATACTCTATGATCACA
>NW_021615302.1:0-3225 GCF_004785775.1 Grammomys surdaster
GTCTTCTCCAAATACTTCAAGGAATACACACTTTGGAGAAATCTTATGAATGAAATGAGCATGGAAAAGCCTGTTTATATCACTATAGTTTCCAAAGACATAAAAGAACACATATTGGAGAGAAACTTTTTGAATGTACTCAAGTTGGAAAATCCTTTACATACCACAGTATTCTCTGAATACCAAAATGAACACATACTAGAGAGAAAACTTCTGAAAATAATCAAAGTGTTAAAGCCCCTCCATGTCGTAATCATATTTAAATGCATGAAGAAATTCATAGTAGAAATGAACTGCTGTGATTTGAATATGCTTGGACCAAAGAATCAGCAATATTAAGATATTCAACATTGTTGGAATTGATAGTACTGTCTTGAAGGAAGTGAATTCCTGATGGTGGTCTTTGGAGATCTGACCAGGATAAAACAGACACTCCTACTGTTTGGCTGGAAGACTGTCTCTTCCTGGTTGCCTTCTCATGAAGATACAGAACTCTGACCTCCGTCTCCAGCGTCATGGCTGCCTGCATGCTGCTAATCTTCCTGCTATGATGGTAACTGACTCAACATTTGAAACTGTAAGCCAGGCCTAATGAAATACTTGCCTCTAAAACAGTTTCCTTGGTCACAGTGCCTCTTCTTAGCAATGGAAATTCTATCTAAGACAGAAGTTGGTACCCCAGACATAAGTATTGCTATGATAGGATTGACTATGTTTTTGTTTGGAGCAATGTGAATTTTTAGACTTTAGATTGCTACATGTATTAAGTGGAACTTAATGGTCCATTCTAGTAGGAATATGGAACACACACATATGTACTAAGGGTGATTTGACTTTTGTATATAGTTTTAATGATTTTTGCTTAAGAATGTTGCTACCCTTTCCCCATGTCTGAAGAGTGTCCTTGAGGCTAAGGTAAGGAGGTTTATGTTGATTGCATTGATAAATAAAGTCTCTGGAAAGCCAAGTATAGCCTTTGACCTGTGTTTACTCTCATGGTGATTGTGTTGTTTATGTTTAGTAATCTTAGAAAGGAAAAATATAAAATGTTAGGTTCAAAGAGAAATGGGTCACTAGGAAGTTTACTGAAGGAAAATCTTGTGATGAAAGATATCTGATGGTATTAAAGAAATGGTGATGTTATGGGAAGATTCCATCCACCTAATCATATGGATGTGAAGTTGTATGAAGGAGAACTGTATCATGATAGGCACTATTATTACCTGGTTATTGTTTCCATGTGGGCATAAGGAGATACATGTATCTGTCAAATTGACAAAGGATGGATAGTCATTACTTTTCTGTGTTTTCAATTTAAGATCTAAAAGGAAATATTTAGATTCAGGCATAGTGATACATGCCTTAAATCCCAGGAGAAGAGAGTCAGCAGATTTCTGGTTCAAGTCATCCTGGTCCAGATCAAGATTTAGGTAAAAAAATCCTTAGTCAAAGTGTCACACACAAACCTTTTATCCCATTCTTCAGGAGACAGAGCCATGCATACCTCTGAGTTCAAGGTTAAACTACAGAGTAAGTTCCAGTAGCACCAAGCTTAGTCGGTGAAGTTGTTGAAAATTAGAAAGCTGGTTATAATGTAATAGAAGGGCCATGTTCCAGCCCCAGAAAGCAGCAGAACTCAGCAGCTTTGTCCATGTGCCTCTGTCTTTAGAGGTAAGACTAGAAGGGAGTACTGACACAGTTGATACTGGTTAGCTATAGTTAAAAAAATTTTTCAGAGTTGAAGAGGAAACCATGATCACTGAGGTGAAATCTTAGGGGAGTGTTTTCTGAGAGGACAATGAAGCTGTGTTCCAGAGATAGTAAAGGTTGTACCTTATGGTACAGATGGTTTTGGTTATGTGTAAATATCACTAACATAGCACCATTTTTAAGGCATGAATGTGTTATGGAGAACAGCTAAGGCTTGGCCCCATAAAGGGAGTGTATGAAAGGAAAGCAGTGAAACCTAGTTTCAGCAGGAGGACCCAGCATATTGAAGATGTCAGTGCCATGGGATGAGTAGAAAGACCATCAGCAGCAGCTGCAGCAGACTGGAGTCAACCAGAACTAGAGTGTTTTAGAGGGAAGAGTTGTAGAAATGACCCACTGTCTTTTATGATGCACAGAAGATCATATGTGGATCCCAGATATGGGAACATGAAGGTGTAATATTGAAGTTACCTTGAATATCCCAAGATTTTGAGGTGCCAGAGCTGTGTAGCACCTGCTCAGGAAAACTCCTTTCAGGGAGTAAAACCAGCCAAAGAGAAAGAATTGTGCTGCAGTGAAGAAAGCAGAAAGGAGTCACAGATCTGAAGAACTCTTTGACACCAGACATGGAGATGCAGATTTTGGATATTACTCTGCTGGTTTTTGGTCTTCCTTTGGTTCAGTATTTCCTCACAAGAGCATTTAGGAATGATGAAGAATACTTCCTGTGAATTTGAACCTATACGATGTGCTATTTGTTTTGATAATATAGGGGATTACAGTTACATGATTAGATGAATCTATGAAGAGAATTTGAACTTTGGACTTTTAACATTTTTGGACTGCTATAGATGATAGAGACTTTTTCATTTGAACCTCATGTATTTTGCCTTGTGCTATTTTAACATATGGTCCCCATACACTCATGTGTTTGAACAAGCATGTGGGGACCAGGAAGTGGAATGTGGTAGTTTAAATAAAGGAATGATATTTTCACTCCTGCTTTTCTTTTTTTTTAATTTTTTTATTTGATAGTTTATTAAGATTTCAGATATAATTCCCTATCTCTATTCTCCCTGACCCCGCAGGAACCCCCCTATCACACCCCACTCCTCCTGCTTCTATTAGGATATGCCTCCAGCCACCCTCCCCCTTCCACCACCACACCCAGAATTTCCCCCACACTGGGGCATCCAGCCTTCACTGGACTAAGGATTTCCTCACCCACCTATGACTGACAATGTCATCCTCCCCTACATGTGCAGCTGTGGCCATGGGTCCCTCCCTATTTGCTTCCAGGTTTGTGGTTTAGACCCTGGGAGATCTGGTTGGTTGGTATTGTTGCTCTCCCCATGGAGCCATAAACCCTTTCAGCTTCTTTTCCTCCTATTGAGTTACCCTGTCCAGACTCAGAATGAGGTCTATTGCCTTTTGTGTCTTTGGTCTTATTTGGCTGTCTCCTCTTGGAGGTATGTTCTTTTCTGAAGAGGAAATGGAGCAGGGAGAGTGGATCTG
>NW_021615303.1:0-16349 GCF_004785775.1 Grammomys surdaster
ACTGGTTCAGGATTGTTGTCAGCTCTATCAGTAAGAGATCATAAATTTCTGTTCCAGTGATAGATAGTGGACTTTAGTTTCAACAATAGAAAATACATAAAAAAGAATGTGTATCATAGAATTATTTTGTCTATGTGTAAAATGGCAAAAGTACATATTCCATTTCATGGATACTGAACCAGAACTCATTCTAGAATGTGAAGAATAACACATGGTTTTACATACTTCCACCATGAAGTCAATATGAACACTGGGACTTCGACTTTAAAACTAAGATCTGGCATTTCCTCCAATAAACACATGATTCTGAATAGACACAATCCCGCACTTGTGAGTCTTCTGTAAAAATTTACTATCGCTTGTTTTATCACAATATTTACAAAGTAAATAAAATAGCAATGTGTAGTGTTTAGACACTGTGACTCTTGAGTACTAGGAGACCATAGCATTCTACCATAGCATCCCCTTGGAACTTTTCTTAGAGACTGGCTTCCTCTACTTCCAGATGTAACTGACTATGGTCACATCCAAGTGGTGTTACAATGTATATCTCTTTCCCTATCCCTTTCCATCAAAAGAGGAGACATTATAAAAGTATATAGTAGTAATAAATATTTATCTATAAATTAAAATCAGGACAGCATTGAAAAATATTTTTCAGCCCCGAGAGAAAATAACTGGCAATTGTAATGTTAAATGCAAAAAAAAAGTTGCTACTAGTATTGACAGTGTATAAGATACATTTAAATGTAGTAATTCATTAAGATGTTTTTAAATCAAAAACCTACTTAGATAATAAACTGATGAAAATATGCACAAAAGAATAAGACAGAAATTGTTCATGAGGTCATAGGAAATAAGACATTTCTTGTGAAGAATGAATGAAGACAAGAGAACTAGGAAATATTCCTCATGTACAACACAGTAAAGCTCTATTCCACACAAGGAATGGAGAACAAATTCATCCATACTTTGCCACTGACAATGCCAGCAAAACCGTGCAGATTACAAATCCTGAGGAATACAATCTCACAAAGAACAGAATTTCATTGACCAAGCTTCAGAGAAGTTCACAATAGAATCCTTGGAAGAAGTCAGAATAGATAAAACAAATATATACATTATGAAGGGAGTTATTTGTGATTCGTGGTTTTCAGATCAGGAAGAAGAAATTCTGCAGAACTAAATTGGCAGTCTATTATGTAGGGATATTTGAAAATGTCCAACTTAGGGTGTTGTTGTTAGAGTCTCCTTGACATTTACCATCCAGGGCTCTCAGTTTTGTTTTACAATTATGCAGATTTGGCTGAGTATATGGAGACCTGAAAATTAGAAAACATGGTTTAGAAAGAACATGGAATTTTTTATGAGACAAAAAACAAATATGCCAACATGGGGCAAAAGAATGGACATGAAGGAAAGAGAAGATATCATGAAAATGTCTCTTTTTGTCTGAGGATTTCAGTTTACCCTATGAGATGTGAGAGTCAGTCACACAGTTAACACACATAAAGAGTCTTTTCCCAGCAACACTGAGGAGGGGTGAGGAAGACTGCAAGAAAACTATTGTGAACCCCAGTATGCAGACAGTTGAACTTCTCCAACTAGAGATCTCTGAAAAAGCCCTGAGTGCAAGGTCTAAGCATTCCCACTCCTGCAAGAAGTCCACAGTGCAGAACTCAACAAACCATGAAAGTGCATGGGCAGAGTGCTTTTCATAAACCAAGGAGTCATATTTCTCACATAAGTGAGCAATCATAATTATTCCAGCCAGGCAGTGGTGATTCACACCTTTGATGTCAGCACTTGTGAGGCAGAGGCAGGCAGATTTCTGAGTTCAAGGCCAGCCTGGTCTACAGAATGAGTTCCAGGACAACCAGTACTACACAGTAAAACCCTATCTTGAGAACAACAACAAAAATTATATTCAAAAGATACTATCTAATTCTGTCTTAATTTATAGAGAGTTTTCTACTTATTAAAATATGCTGACCTGTTACCATCCTCTCACTGCAGGCTGGGCTGAAACCTGGAAGAATTCAAAGAAACAAATGAGGAATTGCTAACTGTGGTACCTATTAAGATATCAATGGAGACATTGTGGCCAAGTTGACCAGCCCCTCCATCCTCCCTTCTCATTCCCCATACCCCTCCCATCCCCCAACTCATGGCCTGGTTCAGGCTGGACCCAACCAGATAACTCTTCTTTCTCCCTGAACCTGAAATGCCAAAAACTAACCTCACCACCAGTCCAAGAAACAGGTATCCTTTTGCAATTCTGCAGGTTACATGTCTTAGGAAAATAATAAAGCCTCATAGGAAACTACAGTGGCCTATACAACCTCCTGAAGCATGTGACCAAAGTCTGTCTCTTACTAAGGATACAATATTTAATAAAGCTTGTCCACATTGTCGAATTGGGTTTCTTTCTGGTGACACTTAGGGTTAACAGAACCTGTTAGTAATCTGTTAAACTCCACCTCCACAGTTACCTGGCAATGGCCAGGTATGCTCCTCCCCACAGTTACCTGGCAACAGGCAAGTAGCCCTGCCCACCATAAAAGGGGCTGCTTGCCCCCTCCTCTCTCTCTTGCTCTCATGGTCCACTGACCTCTGCCTGCAGGTTGCTGTCTCCCCTTATCCCTTCCCTTCCCCCTCTCTCCACGTGGTCATGGCCGGCCTCTACTCTCCCAAAACCTGGGAATATGAAGACTTCGGCACCAAATGAAAGGATTTTCACATGCAGCTTGTAACAGATCACAGCAGACTAGACAGTTCCACAAGGGAGAGTTGATTAAGAGAGTGGGAGAGTGAGAGGAGAGAGAGAGGAGTAGAGAGAGAGGAGGGCTTGGCAATTTACAATAACACCAAGAATCAGAGCCCTGAAGATAGTGACACATAGAGGCAACAAGCAATAGACTTTCTCAAGGGGTTTCCACAGCCAAGAGATGTCACTGGTTTATGGAGGCAATGGTTATGCTCAGCGTTGGCATTTCAGAGGACTGGACACTTCACACACTAATGCACATGTGATGGTGAAAAGGAAGTATCATTATTGCAGCTTCCACATTACTTATCAACAGGATACTTCCTGAACATACATGGGAGAAGCTTTCCAACATTCACAGACATTACAGCTGATCTTGTAACTGTAGGACATTCCTGTAAAGCAAGAATTCTAATTCAACATGACCATCATCTTCCCTGATTAAATCTAAAAATATATATTTTTCAATTTTATTTGCCTATGTCTGGATGTTGCTATGCTATTGATGTTGCTAGAAACAGACACTTCAGGGCTGGAGAGATGGCTCAGTGGTTAAGAGCACTGACTGCTCTTTCAGAATGTCCTGAGTTCAATTCTTGGCAACCATATTGTGGCTCACAACCATCTGCAATGGGGTCTGATGCCTTCTTCTGGTGTGTCTGAAGACAGCTACGATGTACTTATATAAAATAAATAAATAAATCTTAAACACACACAACCACATCCACACCCACACACTTCTTATTACTTTGTGGATAATTGAAAAGAATAGTCCTCTAGTCAATTGCTGTTCTACTACCTCAGAAAGAGCAGGAGCTCATTGCTCTCATAGTAGAACAGCTGAGGAGCTATGGCCTATTTGAATAGTTTTACCAATACTGCCTGGCTAAGAAATTACAACTTCAGCTTAATAACAATTATACAGATTTCTACCAATAGGTTATGGCTCTGTAATCAATTCTAGAGATTCCTCCTTGTCTTTTGAGGTAACCTAGAAGAATGGGTATGGAGGATGTTTGTCCGTCTTAGGAGAGTTGGCTGTTTCCTGCTGTCCAGGGTCTATGAAGTGAGACATCTGAGGATAGGTCAGAAGAAACAGGTCCAATAGAAGCAGCAGTGTATGTGACAGGAGATGGAGCACCTGGAGGTTGCTTCTCTGGAGCTATTTTGGATGTGCCTGGAGTTGACAAGATGTGGATGGCACCTGTTTTGTCCATGAAAGGTAGATCTGAGTGGGTTTCCTGTAGCTTCTAAGTTTACAAAAGAGATAACAACAAAAAAAGTTTACAAAAGAGATAACAGCATGAGTTAACAACAAGAACAGTCTTTAAGATGAACCTTTGCTGGATCGTATAGTGGAATGTTTTGTTAGAGTTAGGCAAGTTTATAGGAACTCAGATAATATTAGGACAGTGGCATAGCAAGAAGAGAAAATATGAAGCATTTAATTGATGGCAACCGAGTTTATGTAATTGAAGATCTCCACAGAGGGGAGACCCTCACTCAAGTCTCAGAAAGTTGCGACCGCCCAGTAATCTGCTCGAGACACCATGTACCAGAGCAAAATCGAGGTTTATTAGGGTGTGTGACAGCTAGCTGCAGGTCAATTTGTATGCCCACGCAGGAGCTGAATTGACCCCCACAGCCGGTTTGAGAGGGGTTTTTAAGGGGAAAAACCATAAACCAAGGAATGGGGTGGGGACTCATGGTTGTTAAGGTGGCATAACATAAAAATAGCAGAACCCAACCTAAATTAGTCAGGGTCATGTGAAAACTTACTCTACGCTTATCTTTCTCAAGAATGTGGTCCTGCCCTGTTACTTCAGCCTTACCCTGTCACTGTGGTTCTCAGCTTGGTTCCCAGCTGGCTAACTTGCATTCTAGCCAGTTCCCGTAACTAGCCTGTCCACATTCTTAACTTGTTCCATGGCTTGGTTTCTCCATGTCTTTATAAAGAAAGCATAAAAAATATTTTATGGGCCTCTCCCTGAGCTAGGCCAGCCATGGCGGCGGTGAAGACCCTAAATCCTAAGGCCGAGGTGGCCCGGGCGCAGGCAGCGCTGACGGTGAACATCAGCGCGGCAAGGAGCCTGCAGGATGTTTTGAGGACCAATTTGGGGCCTAAGGGCACCATGAAGATGCTTGTGTCTGGTGCTGGAGACATCAAACTTACTAAAGATGGCAATGTGCTGCTTCACGAAATGCAAATTCAACACCCAACAGCCTCTTTGATAGCGAAAGTGGCTACAGCCCAGGATGACATAACTGGCGATGGCACTACATCCAATGTCCTCATCATTGGGGAGCTGCTCAAACAGGCGGACCTCTACATTTCCGAAGGCCTTCATCCCAGAATAATAACTGAAGGTTTTGAAGCTGCCAAGGAAAAGGCACTCCAGTTTTTGGAACAAGTCAAAGTAAGCAAAGAGATGGACATAGAAACACTCATCGATGTTGCCAGGACATCTCTGCGGACCAAAGTTCACGCGGAACTTGCAGATGTCTTGACAGAGGCTGTGGTGGACTCCATTTTGGCCATTAGGAAGAAAGATGAGCCCATTGACCTCTTCATGGTGGAGATCATGGAGATGAAGCATAAATCAAAAACTGATACAAGCTTAATCAGAGGGCTTGTTTTGGATCACGGGGCACGGCATCCTGACATGAAGAAGAGAGTAGAAAATGCCTACATCCTCACATGCAACGTTGTCCTTAGAGTATGAGAAAACAGAAGTGAATTCTGGATTTTTTTACAAGAGTGCAGAAGAGAGAGAAAAGCTAGTAAAGGCTGAAAGAAAATTCATTGAAGATAGAGTTAAAAAAATCATAGATCTGAAAAAGAAAGTCTGTGGTGACTCAGATAAAGGATTTGTCGTTATTAATCAAAAGGGGATTGACCCCTTTTCTTTAGATGCCCTTGCAAAAGAAGGCATTGTAGCTCTGTGCAGAGCCAAGAGGAGGAACATGGAAAGGCTGACACTTGCTTGTGGTGGGATAGCTCTGAATTCCTTTGATGACCTGAGTCCTGACTGTTTGGGACATGCGGGGCTTGTCTATGAGTATACACTGGGTGAGGAGAAGTTCACCTTTATTGAGAAGTGTAACAATCCTCGTTCTGTCACTTTACTGGTTAAAGGACCAAATAAGCACACGCTGACTCAGATCAAGGATGCAATAAGATGGCTTGAGAGCTGTCAAAAATGCTATTGATGATGGCTGTGTTGTCCCGGGTGCAGGCGCAGTAGAAGTGGCTCTGGCAGAAGCACTGATTAAATACAAGCCCAGTGTGAAGGGCAGGGCTCAGCTTGGAGTCCAGGCGTTTGCAGACGCCTTGCTCATCATTCCCAAAGTTCTTGCGCAGAACTCTGGTTTTGACCTTCAAGAAACATTAGTTAAAGTTCAAGCTGAACATTCAGAATCCGGTCAGCTTGTAGGTGTGGATCTGAGCACAGGTGAGCCAATGGTGGCCGCAGAAATGGGTGTGTGGGATAACTACTGTGTGAAGAAGCAGCTGCTTCACTCCTGTACTGTGATCGCCACCAACATTCTCCTGGTCGACGAGATCATGAGAGCTGAGATGTCCTCTCTGAAGGGCTGAAGATCAGCCTGTGGTGCTGCAGAATATTGGGGGATGGTTATTTTTTTCCAAGCTTCAAGTGATTTGGAAAAGAATTTTCTCTACCCGACTGGAAAAAAGGAACAGGACATTTGGCACCTATTCAAATTAAAATACTGTAAAATTTTATTTTACTTTTTTTTTTGCATTGAGTGTCTGAACACACTCAAGCAGGTCTTTTTAAACCCACTGAACAAGATGTTTTAGGTACAGTGATACAAAATTTACATAACATAAGCGTGTTGTCTACCTTGTTCCTTAAGTGTTCTTTGAAAATTTATAATGGTTTTCTCCTAAATAGGCATGGTGATGCGTGCCTATAAGCCTACCACTTTGGAAATAAAGTCAGGAAGTTCTATGACAACAGGCTACAGGAGACCACAGATCAAAAGAATAATTTTGTTGTTGTGGATGTATTTGAAATTATCCAGCCAACTCCCTGTTAAACATGTAAGAAGATTCTTGCCAGTGTAAAACACATCTGGGTAATTTATGGGTTTCATAGTGTCTCTAATAAATACTTAAGAGTGAAAAAAAAAGAATATTTTATATGTCTAAAAAGAATTCTATATACCCAGTATCTATAATTTTTCACTCTACATAATGAGGTAACATATAATCTGTGAAAGCTTAGCTGTCAATGTAGTCAGAAGTCTGAGAAAGAGTAAACAATAATCTATCAGTTATATATTATTTTAAAAAATGACAGAGAGTTTCCGTGGTCTCCATAGTCTCTTGGGTGAAGTCAGTTGGCTTCCAAGGGCAGAAGATGCAGGGCATTTTTATGTGGAATGGGTACGTGTGACACGATAAATGATTTACCGTGGTTTGACTTACCATCTTGGGTCAACTGTTAGAGGCTTTGGGAATTCTGTCAGCCATAAACTTAAATATACTATTAGCAGACTTCTGACAAGACTGAGAACCATAAGGATTGACTGTAACTGAATAGAATAGCAGTAATAAAAATCTATTAAGACAGAGTCTTCCCTATCCTGTCTTAGTAACTTTGGCGCATTGTATAGGTAGAGAATAGCACATTTTTTGTATTAGGAAACAAACATTTGCTTCAGACCGCAATAATAAAACAGGATCCTATGACTGGCAGGGGGTTGGGCTAGCAGAGACTTCCTGCTAGCTGCCTGAAGTCGCCGCCCAGTGTCTCTGGCAGCTAGAGTTTACAGTGGACAAGGAAAAGAAATCATGTCCCATATCACAGCAATGTTTATGTCACTTGTTTTTGTATCAGAAGGCACTGCTAGCCCTCACTTTACAGGTCCCAGTCAGAGAGGAGAAGGAATGCCTCACTCGCATGCTGGGGCAGCCATGCCCTTTGTGCGGGTGGTTGTGCACGTGGGGAAGCATGTCTAGCTGTTCTGATCTAAACCTCCAGATGGCAGCTAGAGTCTCAGCAATTCCCCCATTTTGGTTTAGTCAAAAGAAAAATTAGAGAGAGATGTGGGGTTGAACAGGTTTCATGACTAAGAGAACCTGGGGTGGGGAACAGGCAGAACACATGGAAGGAGTATAGCAAAGGTAGATAGATGCTCAAACATAGGGAATTTCTTTCCATTTACCAGACTGCTAGAAGTATGTGTTAAGACCCCTTAAAATAACTGGGTCTAGCATGCCATTAAGTGGCTACTTTAGTCCGTTATCTAGAGGGTATCGAATCCAGACCTTATTGCAGAGGTGTATCAATTTGGAAGGCCTCAAATCAGGTGTTAATTTTGGAGATTTGAGGTTTTTCAGTATACAACCCAGTGGGGTGTTTGTGGGTACAGTCAAAGACAATGTGGTACCTATTGGATGACGTGGCTGTTACCTAGCTATCAGTCGGCATCCTGAAAGAAAAGCTGGCAATGAAAAAATCAGGATAACAGCCTAGATATCAGGTCATCATGAGAATATCTAGGGGCCTCTGTGGTGCTAGTAAGCCAGAAAATAGTAGAACTGGTAACAGGATCTCAGGCAGCTGAAAGAGCTTGGTGTGGGGGTTGGGGGGGGGGGAGCTGGGAGCTATTTCCAAGAGGGGAATCACCCAATGGCCAATGTCCTAGGTTGTAGTTCAGCTAGAGGCCAGTCATATGGACTGGGGCAATGAAAAGCCAACTCTTTAGCCCAGGAAAGCCTGGCCAGACACTAACTGGGCATCCAGGATCCCTCCTGCCAATCAGAAACTCCTTACCAATTAGTATGTGTGTGTTTGTGGGCTTGTGCAATCTGGTATCTGGAAAGGTGCAACCGTGAGGTCGTTGTCCCCTGTCTGACTACCCAGCCCACATGGTAGCACACCACATGGGGGCCGCAGTGGCACAGCTCACATGGTGGAAGTTTTGTGAGCCTCACAATGGCCTATGCTAATTCACATACCAAGTGACAGCAGGTAGCAGCAGATGGAATCTCTGTGGTGTAGAAGTGGTGGTGGTGGCAGTGGGGTTGTGGCGGGCCTTATTTATAATAGCCAGAAGCTAGAAAGATCCAAGATGTCCTTCAAGAGAGGAATGGATACAAAAATTGTGGTACATTTCCACAATGGAATATTACACAGCTATTAGAACCAATGAATTCAAGAAATTCTTAGGTAAATGGCTGGAACTAGAACGTATCATCCTGAGTGAGGTAAACCAATCACAAAAGAATACACATGATATTCACTCACTGATAATTGGATATTAGCCCAGAAGCTCGAAATACCCAAGATTCAACTCACAGACTACATGAAGCTCATGAAGAAGGAAGATCAACTGTGGGTGATTCTGTCCTTCTTAAAAAGAGTACCAAACTACTCAGGGGAGCAAGTATGGAGACAAAGTGTGGGACAGAAACTGAAGGAGGGGCCGTCTGGAGACCATTTCACCTGGTTATTCATCCCATGTGCAGTCACCAAAGGTAGACACTGATGTGGATGTCAGGAAGTGCATGCTGACAGGAGCCTGATATAGCTCACTCCTTAGAGGTCTGCCAGAGTCTGATGTATACAGAAGCGGATGCTCACAGCTAACCATTGAACTGATCAAGTGGTGCCCAATGGAGGAGTTAGAAGACTGAAGGAGCTGAAAGGGTTTTTGGCTCCATGAGGAGAGCAATAATACAAACCAACCAGAGCTCCCAGGGTCTAAACCACCAACCTGGGAGCATACAGGAAAGGACCCACGGCTCCAGCTATATATGTAGGGGAGGATGGGCTCATCAGACATAGTTGTGAGAGGAGATCCTTGGCCCCATGAAGGCTGGACTCCGGGTGTGGGGGAATTCAAGGGTGGGGAGATGGGAGTGGTGGGTGGGGCTGGGGGCACATCCTCATAGAAGCAGGAGCTGGGATGGGATAGGGGGTTCCTGGGTGGGAGGAAGGGGAAATGGGGTAAGGGGATAACATCTAAAATATAAATAAAATATCCAATAAAATAAAATGATGTTAGGTTAAGGCACAATATTATTTACTGCTTGAATGTGTAGGCACAATAGAGAAATTCATTTGGAAAACTGTTTAGAGTTTTTTCAAAAAAAAGAAAAAGAAATAAAGAAAACTAGAAATAGAACTACAATCCATACTGCACTGTTTAGCCATTTGTTCATAGATGGTTTCCTGATTGTTCTCTGTAATTCTCTATGGACACACATCCACATCTACATAATGCTGGGAAAGGAGACGACAGAATTACTCAAGTCTCCTTAAGGAATATAGCTGGGAAATCAACTCTTTTCATGATGATAATGAGACCCAGGATTCTCAAGGGACTTCTAAAGTTCAAAAGCTGTTGTGATGATTGTGACAGGTTAAAATGCACTCCAGTTCTGCATCGAGTTGGCAGGTCAGAAACACAAGCCCAGACCTGGGAGTCTGCCTTTAAAGTACAGGACTCTGAGCCCATGGACACCTTTCAGATGACAGGACTTCTTGTTTTCCATTGTGGTGAGTTGAATTCTTCAACATATTATGTTAATGCAAAAAAAACCCTAATGTCACAAGCTAATCGATTCTGCATATGTGAATTGATTAAACATATTGGCAATTAATAATGCATCTGAGTTGAGTAAAGGAAAAAAATAAAAGCCTTTCCCTCAGAGGCATTTAACTGTGAGTCCAAAGTTGAATTCTCTACTCCATGTTCCCTGTGCCTTTCATCCTTTGTCTGTCTGTTTCCTGAGTTTAAATGTGTGACTGCCTGAAGGCTGCCCTGTGTATCTCTCCCTGTGTGTCTGCCTTCTGTCTCCCTGTTTGTGTCTGTCTGTGTACTCTGTATGTGTCTATCTGTTGTCTGATTGAATCTTCCTGGCTGGTCTTAAGAAAGAGCTTTGGAGTGTTTATGGAACATTAAGGAAACCATCACATGGAGTAGGAATGGGATAGTGTACAGAAATCTTTAACAGAATTTCAAAAATGATTAGGTAACTGGCTCCAAGTGATCAAGACAACAAACATTTATAAACATCACTCTTCATCAATCAATACTCACAACAGTATATTCATTTTGGAAGGTTGCTTTAAGTGTCTGTATTTCATGTTTTCAGCAAATGACATTCATGCAGTTTGTGGTGGGAGCATGAAAAAAGTACATAAGTTAGTGTCCTGTCCAGCAGGGCATTAAACAGGGGTCCAGAAAGATCACCTGAAAGAGAAGATGGGGGAAACAGGCAAACACAAGGAAGACGGCTTGTCTATAGGCTGATCAAACCATAATTTTTACTTTTTTACACACAGCTTATATACACAAAAAGGCAGGATGTGGAGAAGGGGATGATGCAGGAACATAGGTGTTCAAGGGGAGTACAGATATCTTCCAGAACAGAGTGTCAGGTGGGTGAAGGTTCAGGGGACAGATCATTATGACTCTGACTATGATTCACTTGCCTTCATCTAAGTTGGTACTATATACCAAGGTTACCTATCTACAAGGCCTATGAGTAGCCAGGCTTGTCAACCGTCCAACAAAGCTGTTTGTTTACAATAGCTTCTAGGCATCTGTTCTGGTGTTTTTCCACAGAGACCCAAGACTTGGTGCTAGCAGGCATGTATGTCAGGTCTATTGCTGATTTTAGGCCTTCAGTGTATAAGCAGGGCTGCTCCTGACAAATTAGCATTGCAGCTATGCATCCGGTTAGGGTTTAAAAGTTGATAACAAGAGAAATCCAAGGAAAATAATGTTTGTTTTTACATTGATTTTTTTTTAAAAGTATGCTAAACATCAAGTTGAATACATAGTAGGATCACAATTTTAAATCTTAAATTTCTTCAAATTACATTAACTCTGGTTATGAGATCCAGGAACAAATTCCATCTATTAGAAGGTAAGATCATTTTTATAATGCATTGCCACAGTTATGGTTCTGCCAATGCATTGGAAAGCACCATGGAGCAAGACTCCATGGAGTTCTCCTGGCTGTATCCTTTGTAAGATGCTGGTACAAAAATAAAAATTGAAAAGTGCCATCTTATAAGTGTATGAAGTATTCTCTGAATACTGAAAGAGATGGAGTCCCAGTTGATCTTGTCTTTTCCACTGGGTTACAAACAACTGAGTTGTTGGCAAAAGAAATTTCATAAAAATACCCAAACAATTCAGGCAATTGACAACCCAAGGAGTTGCTTTTCACAAACTGACAGCAAGTCCTCATTGCTAAGGACAAGACTGACACAGCTCATTGTATATGAAGAGTTCAAGCTGGTGCCTGCAAGAACATTGACTCTAACATTCCAGTGTCCTTCTTATGGGAAGGAGCTTTGAAAGTTACACAAAGTGAAATATATACACTGGAACCAACCACACAGCCTTTGACCTATAATCTGCACCTGCAAAACATGCTAGGTCGATGATGTCATGAATTCATTGGGAATAACCAGTCAATATCTGATTTGACTAAAATACAAAAGGCACACTATCGAATGTGATAATTTGTACGCACATGTGTATACATAAGTACAATGGGAGCTTTTTGTGACACACCAATATTATAAATAATTGCAAGGAGATTTCTACATGCTTTATAGCATAGAGCCTACAGTGGAGCAGTCTCCCAGTTATCATTAAATTTATATCTATTCAAGGGTATGACCTGCCATGTGACTAGCTAGCTCTTTCCCTCTCTGCTCCTGTTCCCATCTATCTGTTCTCTTCTCTGTCTCCCACTAAATCTCCTGCATCTGCTTTCTCCTCCCTGCATCACTTTTTCTAACCATAAATTCTGCCTTCCAATTACTGTCCCAGGTTTTTTCTTACATGCAATCAGGTGTCAGACATCATCAGAATATCAGTAAATTGCCTATAGGCATAGAGGCTGCCTGACCTTCAAGTGTCTGAGCAGGCTTGAAAAGACAAGAATGTCCAAATGTAAGGCTATTGGTGGAATATAGAAATGACAATACCAAGATACTGCTAGCATTTAGCTCTCTGCGCATATAGCAGTCAACGTTTGAAAATACACAGACACACCTGCATACAGTGTGATAAAGGTACCTCAACCCATATGCAGTGTCCCTCAAGGCCACAAGAGTTAATTGGAGCCCACAATTTAGAATGTCACTTTGATGTAGCATACTCTGGCCTCAAATGAAGAGGAATACACCTGCCCCAGTGTTCTGAATGCTGAGATTATGCCAGAAGCACTTGCATATTATCTGTCTATAGAGTCAAATAATGTAATCACACTTTGTATGTGTGAGCAACACAATTTATATTCTAGAAAACATCTTTTGACTGTCTATCCATTTAAACTACCACAACACTAACATCCTAAGAACTAAAAATATCCAGAAAATCTATTTTAGTTGTAGAGGGTCAAAGGATCTTGTGGTCAAAGATAAGCTCTAGGGAAGCCAGGAATATAAAAACCACAATGGTTTCTCTTCAATGGACAGGAAAGGACACTCTTTTCTGACCAAAAGTGAGGGAATGGTTGTAGTAAGTAGCTTGGTGATCTGTGGTAGATGTAGTGCCAGGCCACACCTAAACTCCCAGACTATTAAGCTTATTGCAAACTCTTCCTCCCTAGGGAATTGTTTCTTAGTCAATAGAAACTAGCCTTAGGGGAGATATGACATGCACTGTATAGATTCCTGTTTTCTACAATGTATGTTTAATCCTAGTTTACGCCCTTTAGTTTTAGAACCCAACATAATGAAAGAGTCACATTTGCACTAGACTCTTGAAGTAGTCACATTTTCATCTTTGTTGTGCTCAGAGGATTGAGATAATTGTCACCAAGATGTTTTTTTTTCAAAATTATACTCTCCTTAAATATTCATAAAATAAACCACACTTGGGTCAGAATCTAGAAGTTTCTTTCACCCAACACGAGGTACTGAGTGTGCAGGGTAAACATTGTTTATCTCCTCGTTTTAACAACTCAGAAATTCCTGAATTTACACAACTTAGGAATTAAAATTCCCCCCAAAGTGCAAACTTAGATATTCCCACTCCTGAAAATCCTACCCCTGCAATGAAACCCTGTACAAGACCTGCCTCCAACTCAGTTCTCTTCTGATTCTCACCTGAGCAGAGGCAGCCTCCCTTCAGTATTATTCAGTAAATATCATGTGTGAGATTTGTTCTTACATAAGGCTTTGTGGTATATCTTGGTTTCTAACGGCCAGGAAACCTTTTATTTCAGAGCTCTTAACACTTACACTGGGAGACTTTACCCTGAGGCTGCAAGAATTGCTTTGGTAATAATCCACCATGCACCTAAAACCAGTGCTGAAATACATACAGAGCGGTAGTGAACTAGATTTTCTTTTATGTCTTGTTGAATGTTACTCTGCCAGACCTAGTGTTTGTAGAATCCCCACACTAACCTAACCAATAAACATCAAACACAGTCTTTCATTAGGAACAATAAACTCAAGAGTTAAACAGAATCTTTCTTCCCCTTTGAAATTGTAGTGTTTTAATGTCTTTATTTATAAGGAGCCATCAAGAAGATACATTATCCTCACCAAGGAAAATGTATCACAGAAAAAAAAAAAACTGCAGAAAAATAGACAAGAAATCTGAGACAAGAACTTATGGGACCCAAATTGTAACGCCTGCACATCAAATATCAATGATGAAGTTCATGGTGAACATCAATGTTAGTAAATGTAGATGCTGAAATACAGGACCACAGTCAGTTTGGCCAAAATTGTGGGAAAAAATGTGAGTCTATGCAACTACAAATGTGGTTTGCATTACTATAAAATTGGCTGAGTTTGAATGGCCTGAGAATAGCAAAGAGCCAAGGAAAGAGAAGAGGAGAGAAATGAACACTATGTAGTTGAGAGTCTGGTTATTGTCTGCCCAGACACTGTAGCAATGGAGGCACAGAGCACGACTCTGGTGTGGCTTGAATGTCTGAGGGTCTCCAGAATTTGTAGCTCTCTAACTGTAGTGAAATTCAGATGATAACTTCTAAAAAAATGCCAAAAACTTTCTTGTTCTTTCTGAGGGTAAAAGGCTGCTGGTTTAGGGATATAACACCTGTACCCTAACAAGAAAGTATTAAGTAATGTGGCCTTTGTTCTGTCTCCGCAGGAACTGTGTGTCTTGCTGCCTGCTTCTGATTTAAGCATTTATTATTAAATTGTGAAAAGTTTTCTATGAAAGCTATTTAGGAAGAAATATGAAAAGATCCTAAGGAGAGGAAAGGGAAAGTCTCCTCTAATTGGGGAAAAGGAAAACATTCTTCTCTCATCTATTTGTCCTGAGTACTTATACATCGTTCAGAGTACATGATCACATGTTAAAATGTTCATCACAAGTTCACACAAAATATAAAATCATAAATTGAAATTGAAGTTTACAACAGAGAGTGTTTACATGCATATCCATTAGGAGTAATTATCTGGCTAAACATCCCTCACCTGTCACAGGTACACAGGTTCACAGGAAAATAACAACCATAACTTAGTTTTTGGTGAAAATTTGTATACATAAACTGAGTCAATATCTTTGTCTTCTGTCCTAACACCTATAATAAACTGTTAATTACATTTTATGTAGTTTCTTTATACTTTTTACAAACAATGAGCACTATAATGACTAGTTACTGCCTCAGAAGTGACATTAAAGACAGGAAGAGTTCTCACTGTAGCTTTGACTATCAGAAATAACTTAACAGTGTTATTAAACAAGTTTAAAAATTACTATAAACAGGAATCCTCATAGGATCATCATTAAGGACAGAGAAACCATCTACTTGTCAATACAGTATCACTACAAGACAGTCCATCTTCATAGGTATGCAAAAGATCTGCTCAAAATGGCCTAAATTGGCAACAACTGGGGATGAAGGGAGTTTTTACATTGCTGTGAAACACAAGGCAGTGTCCTCCACTCTTAGTTCCACAACATACAACTTCCACACTCCTCCTAACAAGGAGGAGCTTCTGGTCCTTCAGGCCCCCAGTCCCTCTTCTGAATTCTCCTATTACAAAACCAGTTTCAGTCAAGGAATGATTCTTCCCACCTACTCCAATAGTTTCCTAGCCCCATTCTGCCCCTTCAGTTGTCCTGCAGCTGAAGAGAAGTTTCTTTTTCCTGAAAAATATTGCCAAAGTCCAGGTGGGTTCCTAAAAATGTAGTCACTGGGGGTTCTAGGAATGATCATCAGGTTCCTGTAAAGTGGATATTCTTAATGTGTATCTTACAATGCTTTTCCATAAACAGTGAATATTCCAAATCCAGTCAGCCTCAGTTTCCATGCTCTTCTAACATGATATGGAAAATTTCCATGAGCCAATGGCTTGCATCTTTCTCAAACTGCACATGCGTCCATCCACATAACTCCAATAGTGAGTCTACCTGAACCCACTTTGTCCACTTAAACCATATGCTTGTTGTACTGTAGACAAGAAGTATGTCTATAAATGGTTATAGAATGAAGACCATCATATTGTGTGAGAGGTAAAAGGTAATGTGTTTTCTCTGTGCACTATTTGACGTTCTTCCATGACACTGGAAATCTCAGTTTATCTGGGATAATGATCTC
>NW_021615304.1:0-3772 GCF_004785775.1 Grammomys surdaster
ACTTTTTCAAAGTCAATGTAAGTATATTTGTTTTAATTATGTTTTTTTCTTTTTTTAATTAATTTTAAAAATTTATTTATGTTCCAAAGTTGCCTCCTTTCCTGGTCCCTCTTTACTGAGTTCTTCTCCCTATCTCCCTCCTGGCTGTGTCTGAGAGGATACTCTACCACCTGCCCACCCACCAGGACCTCACCTCCACCAGCATCACTTTTCCCATGGCATGAAGTTTCTACAGGGTCAAGGGCATCCTCTCCTATTGTTGCTAGAAAAGGAAGTCCTCTGTTACACACATGCCTGGGGCCATGAACCAGCCCCTGTGTGCTCCTTGGTCTTTGGCTTATACTCTGGAAGCTCTTAACTGTCCAAGTTATTTGACACTATTGTTCTTCCTATGTACTTGCTGTTGTTTCTTCCATATCATAGGACCTCATGGCATCTTCACCCAAATTGACCATATAATCTGTCACAAAAGGCATTATTTCTTAAGATTAACAAAGATCAGACAGTACAGAACATCCAAGAATATGAGGTCACCATGACCCTGCTCTGGGACATGTCATTTTTCTGTGTCAGGAGGTGGTGAGCACAGGCTCAATAGCCAGAAGGGGGAGAAGCTGGTTGCTGGGCAGTGCAAACTGGAGTGGTGGGTTCTCTATGGGCATAGGTGGAAGATAGATAGGTAAGCCTTTGGAAGACAGGCAAAGGTGCTACTGAAATGCAAGCCCTTGAAGATTCAGAAAAGATCTGCCTCTCTTGGCAGGAATTCTGGGCCAGGAAGCACTCAGGTTGTACCTCCAGTCAGCTCGAAATCTAGGGGAGGTGCTCATGTCACTCAAGACATATTGGCCAGTCACACTCCTCAGACACACCTGCCAGTCAAAGAGGAGGAAGGGTCTTCCGGGTGCCAGGAGGAGGCTTGTTCTATTTAGTTGCTGAGCCAGATTGAATGGTTTGGCATGCTATGCTGTGCTCTAATCCCTGCTGCTGGGTGCTGTGAGGTGCAATCAGGCAAGCTCCCAAGTTTCAACTTCGTGAGCAGAAGGTCATTGTGAACAGTGTGGAGGAGCAGGGGCCTGAGCTGCAGGAGCTTTTGGTGAGTCTGTCCCTGGTGTTGCTGGGAACTGGCTGCTATCCTGGACCCAGTGGTAGCCTCTGAATAACTTTTTTTTTTTTTTTTTTTGGTTTTTCAAGACAGGGTTTCTCTGTATAGTCCTGGCTGTCCTGGAAATCACTCTGTAGACCAGGCTGGCCTCAAACTCAGAAATCCGCCTGCCTCTACCTCCCAAGTGCTGGGATTAAAGGCGTGCACCACTACCTCCCGGCCACCTCTGAATAACTTAACTGTGGGGGGGCTGCATCTGCATAGTGGCTTGTATGTAAAAATGACCTTGTCAGGTTGCCAAACTGGGAGAACCTTTGTTTGTAAATATTCTGCCCTAGCATTTCACACTAGTGTGTAATATACAGTTGGAGTTAATTTTTTGCAAGTTCCATCTCATGTGTTAGGTAGCAATGCAGTATTAAACTCTGGTGTCAAAGAGTCGAATTGAAGAAGTGAAGGATTTACTAGTGCTTAGGAGATACTAAGTCACACCAAGTAGAATTTAACTGAGGGAGCACTGCCTATAAAATACTCCATGGATAGGTAGTATGCTAACCAGGCCTGTTGGAGATTAGAGTGCTATCACCAGGATTGTCCAGAAATATGGCTTCAAACAATAAGCAAGGAAACAACGCTGATTTATAAGGAGTCACTGGCCCATCCCCATACAGAGAGCTCTAACAAGCTGCTCAATGTGGCATTACATGGTCACTATCAACATTATGGCCTGATGTGCCACAAGCCTTCATTTTTCTTGAAGAAATGCATAGTTGTGCTACATGAGCAAGATGACACGAAGTGACAACTATCTGTGAAAGTATAACAGCACTGTTGTGTTGAGTGCTGGCCTCAACAAGGTAGGCTTTCCCTGAATTATAGAAAATGATGGCTCCTTCGGAAAGCCTGGAACATGCTTGACAGAGCCAGTAATAGTCTTGGGCCTAGGCCTTGGGGGCTTTCCCTAAGGCTCTGAGGTAGAAACATTAAAACAGAGATCCTTCTTTAAAACCAGGAATATGCTTAGGAGAGCAGATAATGGTCTGGGCCAATGCTTTTGGGAGGGGAACCCGGGATATTCCAGATTCCTCTCTGCAAGTTTGCTGCAACTGTGCAGGCTTGGTTGGTTCTGTGCTTCCTGCTCTGAACTGTGCTGTTGGGTGCTGTGAGAGGACCCCAGGGAAGCTCTGAAATCAAGGCATGGTGAGCACAGGAAAAATAAATGCCCACAATAGGGAGGAGCAGGTCTTTGAGCAGTGGGAGCTGGGTTGGTGGGTCCTCTCTGAGGCTGGAGGGAAACCATCAGCCAGGTGTGACCATCCATGTGGTCCCTTGTGGTGCTCCTCACTTGCCAAATCAGGCAGTGACCTATGAATAACTTGGCTATCATGGCTGATTCTGAATTAGCCCAAAACATTTGGATCATTGGCTTGCTTGGAGAAACATGGGTGGTTTCTTTGAGTCTGCAGCACATGTATCCAAACACTTTTTCTTTTATAGTATACATTAAGAAGACAGGTGTATATCTAATAGGTCTGCTTTTAAATGTTACTTGTTTTTTTTTTGTTTGTTTAGTTTTTTGTCAATTTTGCTTTGTTGCAGTTGTTTATAGTTCTTTATATGTTTAGTGTTTTGATTATTATTCATCAAAGGGACTTTTTTGTTTTATCTATTTTGATGTTTCATTACTTTAATAGGCATCTTCTTCTATAGCTTAGGAAATTTTTCATTTATGAGTTTGCTGAAAATAATTTATAGACTTTTGAGCTGATATTCTCTTCTTCTCTTCCAGTCATCTGTAGTTTTTGCTTTTTCATGTGATGCAGTGTCCCTAGTTGCTTATTGCCACAATACTGTTACACTCAACATTTTTGTTTTTGACCAATATGTCCATTTTTCTATTTATCTTCCCTTTCTGTTCTGTGGGTGAACCTTGCCTCCGTAGTTGTCAGTGTACAGACAATTTCAGTTGCCTGCCTTCAGGGAATTAGCAAATGCTTAAGTCATTCCCTGCCTCCCCCACCTGCTGCTGTTCTCAAGTGTGTTTTATATACCACCAATACTGCTGCTCTCTATGATTGTTCCCTGTCTCTGTTCTCTGCCCATGACCTTTCTCTAGTCTCTGTTTATAACCTCATGGCTCTCTCTCTGCTCCCTGTCTGTCTGTCTGTCTGTCTGTCTGTCTGTAGGTCCTCTTGTGTACCTCTGTCCCTTCCCCAGGTTCTCACTCCTCTCACTTCCCACAAACAACCTCTTTTGCAAAATATCTGTTGCATATTTTGATTTCTAATGGCCTGCTCTGATAGGATAACTTGTATTTCTTGATGACATATTTTCCTTGCTGTTATTTAGTATATTCCTATGCTGGTATCTAGGTTTCTGGGTTTGAGGTGATGATTGGTCTAGGTACTGGTTTCTGGATTTGTCTTGTTTGTTTGGAGATTTTGTTCCTGGGTTACTATTCAACTTTTGGATTTTCAGAGATTGTTTTGCCTCTTTTCCTGATCTGTTTGGTGGGTATGTTGAAGAGTGAATGCTTGCTCATGTTTGGAGCAATGGGAAGAGACAGGCAGGAAGAGATGATCTTAGCAATTCACAAAGAGACATAGTGTGGAGCAAGGTTAATTTGCCTCTGGTGTTTAGTACAGTGGCAGAGGCAACTGTGAAAATTGC
>NW_021615305.1:0-4355 GCF_004785775.1 Grammomys surdaster
CCACAGGACCCCATAGCTGGAGCCTAGGGCTAGCTTTCTAGGGATCTCTAAAGTAAAATGTCAGAAATACATGCTTGGCTATATTCTTGGTGGTTTTGCCTGGGTCATAATTTTAAGTAGTCTGTTTTCCTTACATTTCTTTCTTGAGGACTCTCTATATTCACTGTTCTTCCCACTGTTTTCCCCAAGTCCCATTTTTTTTTTTGTTCCCTTTTTTTTGTTTTAGTCCTTCCTTTGCCTTTTTACTGCTCATCTTTATTCCTCTAAGTCCATCCTGTAAGTTTACCAGGTCTAATGTATGGGAACCGGAATGGGAAAGAGAGATGAATGCCAAAGTACATTAAAGCACAGTAAATAGGAAGGCAAACTGTAATATGGGAATATCCACCCAGAGGTGTGAATAGGCTGTTGAACCAAGCAGGACCTCCAGACTTTTAATGGGATTTTACTTTGGAGACTGAAGAATTAAATTTAATAGAAGCATAGGTTGTTCAAATCTTAGAGGGTCAGGAGCCAAATTTTAGCAGGGATAATGTAGCTTCAGTAGTAGTGTTAGCTATTCAAACTCTGAGGCAGGAGATTCATTGACCCTGGTAGTTTGAAGTCAGCTTGCACAAGACAGCCAGCTGTCCCAAGGATAATGGTGGATGGGCAGGGTAGCAGAGGCTGAGTAGGTAACAGGAGACCTCAGGAACTGGAAGGGAGGAACAAGAGAAGCTCTTGGTGATGCAGTTGTGGATGAAGCAGCCATAGTCTTCAAAGGGAAAGTAGAGCAGGAATGGAAAACCACATGTGGGATGGGTCAATGGTAATAGTAGATGCCTTTTTGTATATGCAGATGAAAACCATGTTACAAATGAAAAAAGAAAGGAAGAAAGAAAGAAAGAAAAAGAAAGGAAAGAAAGAAAGAAAGATGAAAATTCAGTGTGTTAGTAAGAGCTGTTTTCATATATGGGGGCTAGCATATATAATATGTACTTGGTAAATGTCCATCAGAAAATAGGAAGAGGGAAATCGAGAATTATGTGTTAAGTGAACTATGAAAGTAAATTAGGCCAACTGAACCCTAGAAATGAGTATGGTAGAGTTAAGTACAGAAATGTCACTGTTAAAAAGGAAAACATACTGTCTCTTTTGATTCCTGTGAGTTTATATATATTGCCAATTTAGATCTTTTTATTCAACTTACAAGTCTTTCCTCCAGAGGATTCTCTTTTTCGTTTTCATTTTGTACAAAACAATTTTTCCAGCCTCGAAGCCTTTAATGGTAATAGAGCAATTTGCTTAGTTTTCTTTTTTTGTTGTATGTTTTGGTGTCATATCTGAGAGACCCAAAATAAGTCCTTAAAAATGTTCCATCATTTTTTCACCCTGGAGGGACAAGTAGCTCAGAGTTGTCACTAGATCAGACAGAGACATTAAGCAGGTATTTCTGCAGAAGTGGGTTTTTCAGAAGAGAAGAGGAAGTACATGTTAGAATTCATTGCTCAGTCCTGATTGGACAGGTTAGCCAGTTTAACCAAATAATGAATTTTGATTGGTGGACGTTAGTGTTTGAATAATTAGACCTTGGTGTTCAGTTTCAGGAATGAGTCTGTTCCAAAACAGTGAATAGACCTTGGGGGCTCACTTTATAAATATAATCTTAACAGCTTTGCAAGGGAAAGGAAAGTTGAAAGGACAGAACCTGTCAGTTTATAATACTTCAACTTCTTAAAGAGCACTGCATTCCCACACTGTTGTTTTATTATTGGGTTGTTGGGTAAGTGGGTATCATTCTTCTAGCTGCTTTCCTGCTGATACTGGGTTATCACTGTTAGGAACCCAAGGAAGCTGGAATATTGGACAAGGCCTAGAAGGGCGGGCTGTAGCAGTCCAGGCTCTGTAGACCATCTTGGGCTAGTGACTTTGGAGCTGTCTAGGATGTAGATTCTGAGGGAGCATCTGGGGCTGTCAAGTTGCTGGAATAGTCTGTAATTTGGATTGAAATCTTATGGGACAGTTAGACAAGGAACATAAGGTAAAGTTAAAGAGTCTAGGGGGCGTTTTTTTTTTTATTTGGGTATACATTTGAAACTTTTAAATTTATGGCCCTGATAGTTGTGGAAGGGGATACCCAAGATCAGAGAAAGGGGGAGATGGCCAGGCATAGGGGGAGAGATAAAAACCTCAGGAATAGACAAATGGAGAAACAGGCTGTTGGTTGACAGGAGTGCTTATCCAGACTCCATTTGACCAGTGACAGGTAGATTTAAGTAGATTTCCTGAAAATTAGGACAATTGTTTTAAGTTTACAAAAAGAGATAACTAAAGTTTTATTACTGTTCATAATCTATTAAAATCCATATTGTAAAAGGGCAGTATGTGCATGTCTTTGAGTCATAATTTGGGAACCTAAACACTGGCGTAGAGCAATGGGAAGAAATATGAAACACCTTTACATATACCTTGAATCATTACCTTGAATCATTTTCTCAGACCATAACATAAATCAGTTTCTCAGCCCCTCGCACTTTATGCAAACTTCCATATCCTCAGATATTACAGTACTTTTCATAGGCATTTATAACTTACATCCTCAGACATTTTTATATCTTCAAATCTTTATAATTTACAGGGCATTGTATAGTAGATGTGGGGTTAGTTCACTGACATGTCCTAGGTTCTATTTTTAAGAAGTCCTATATACTAGAGTGAGAGATAGGTGATTTTCTAGAAAGTATAGAATGGATTTGGTATTTGACGGAAATGTTTGATGTAAGTAATGAATAATGTCCTGTGAAGAAAGGTTAGATATGTTCTTATCTGGGCTATGTAAGTAGGTTAGCTTAGAGAGAATTTGGGTGAGGAGGAATGGATCAAAGGGCAACTTCATGGACTGCCATGTTAGTTGTCTTAACTGATAGTGGAGAGGTCAGTCTGGTGTTCCTTGCAATGAACTAAGCCAATATGAGAGGGTAAAATAGAGGCCCTGAGGAGGCTATGGATAGATGAAGAGGTAGTAACTGAGTTGTCTTTATTGTTTAGAAATGATCATTCCTTCCAGACAACCTACTGAGTACCCTTCAACCCCAGCTTTCCGTTTCTTTCTGGCACTGGGTGCCTGGTGTGGTTCAAAACAAGTGTGGGGTCGGTGTACCACCCGCGCCTCGAGGCCGAGGCCATCTCGGGAACCGCGGCTCCGTCAACAGAACTCGGGACTTGGCTACACTCTCTGGTGATGGTTTGATCCTGCCCATGCCATGGGGCTTGGGCTGTCCACAAGCTGCAGGCGGGCGCAGGGTCCTGGAGCAGTGGCACAGGGGAGAAGGGTGTGTCCGGAACAGAGACGGGGCAGCCCGCAAAGGCCCAGGTGCACGACCTCCGCTGCAGGGAGAGAGCTCCGCAGGCTGCTGGAACAGAGAGAGCTCCGTGGTCCCTAGAGTAGGGAGTGCATGGCCCGCTGAAGCAGAGAGTTGGAGAAGGGCTTTCCCCGTGCGAGCTTTCCACTTACACAATGAGAGTCTAGAATCTCAGGAGACACATGGAGTTGAAGACATGGAGATTTTATTGCCATGGTGATATATGTTAATGGTGGAGCTTTCCCACAAAATGCCAGGAGATGCCCCCTTATATTGGGGAGAGGAGGGGCTTGGGAGGTGACTACGCTCTGGCCTTTAGGTAATTTAAATCTTGAGGCAGAGACCTGTTAGCCACGCCCTCTACCTGTGCCTTACATGACCCACTACATGTTAGGTCTCTGGGCTCTGTGGCATTGCCAAACACCCCAGGATTTCCACAGCCCCACAGCCTGGGGCCAAGAGATAGAAACAGGGTTATCTAACTACAGGTCCCTGGCATACAAGACCCCATTCTGCCATCCAGCAGATACATGCAAGTACTTGGACACATAGAGAAACACATGGAAGTAAATACAAAATGATACTATAAAAGCTCCAAGATAAAAATATCTATCTGGGTTCCCTGAGGGACAAGCCTGACTGCATAGGGGTTGATGTCAAAAGTATCCCCTCTCCAGGAAAAAGACATCAGGATGGGTATGGCCCTCATGCCTCACTGGACAACAACAGGGGGACCGGAGCCATTACAAGGTCCCCTTCAAGTACTGGAGGTCAGGCCTCTATCCCCACCTTCACAAGATTAGAATTGCCACAGCCCATCTATACTTAGAGAAGGGAGGAGATGTCAGGGGCAGCCCTGCTTACACACTGAAGGCCTAAAGTCAGCCATAGGCCTGTCATACATGTATACTAACACCAAGTCTTGGGTCTCTGTGGAAAAACATTGAAACAGATGGCTATAAGCTATTGTAAACAGGCAGGTTTTGTGGAAATTTACAAGCCTGAGTAGTCATA
>NW_021615306.1:0-3642 GCF_004785775.1 Grammomys surdaster
TTGAGTCCTGCCTTTCATTTATCGGAGCCCAGCAATGAAATCACTTTGTATATTCCCAACAAGAACAAAGTCTGGCCTCCAAATCATAGATAAAGGATTTCCGACAATCTAAACATCTCTTACTTACAAAGTAGACCTGTTTTGGCTGCCTTATACCCTTGAGTGTGTCCATAAGCTCAGAACAAAGTTTTACAAATCTGTCCGGAATAACATCACCAATGTCATCATAGACCTCATCAGGGGCAGGGTACTGCTCCCGGGTCAGCTGTGTGAGCTTGGCAGTATGCTGCAGCAGCTTCTTCAGACTTCCCATGGACAAGACATTCTTCACAAAATTGACTTCAGTGAGCTGGGAACACTGGCTCAGTGCAGGCAGGAGGGCAATGATTTGCATGTCCATGATCATACAGCCCTTCAATTTTAATGTCTGTAGACTAGCTGTCAGTCTTTGTAGCAGGCTTCCTAGAAATGTGTCATTTAAATGGATGAAGGTGACACCACTCAGGTCCAGGTGTTTGAGCTGATGGATACTTGGACATTGGGAGAGATACTTCATATCTGATTCTGACAGCATGCAGCGAGTTATAGCTAGGGTCTCTAATGGACTCCCCAAGCAACTAGAGAAAGAGAAAGAGAGAGAGAGAGAGAGAGAGAGAGAGAGAGAGAGAGAGAGGGAGAGAGAGAGAGAGAGAGAGAGAGGACTTTACAACACTGAAGTTCAATAGTTCCAGAGAAAAGGCTATGAAATCAAGGTTGCAGAGTCTCCTTTGCCCAAAGTCATTCTGAGACCATTATTAATGTCAATGACAAGCTGCTCTCTGATTAAGAGCTAAGAGCTAACAACTAATATCATTTTTTTCTAGGTAGGATATAAGCTCTCATTGTGTCTGCTAGTGACTCAGCTAGCTCCACAGATCCCTCTGAACTGGCAAGCTTAAAACATATTTGAGGACAGATGATGTAAGCAGGAGAACCCAGAAGGATCAACTGGGAACCAATTAGAACCATCCCAAGCTCTGCTAACACTTATCTCAATGTGCTCCAGCTGACACACACAGCCTCCGTTCTGTTTATAGGGTTTCCTTTAGATCACAGTCATTCACTCATTTCCCATCTACTCAGATCTTCCTGAACTCTAATTTCCTTTGAACCATTGGAAGTCAGAGGAAATGGAAACTGTTCATATACTTTTGAGGACACAGTTGACATGAGAGGACATGTGGTGTAAGATCTCATATATTCTATAGATCTATTTTTCTGTCATCTGGGTTTCTCCTGAAACCCTTTCTAAATCATGAACACATGCATGAAAGTCTGGCTTTACTAAGGTGAGAAATTAGGATGCAACAACAGTGTAAAGTATTATATTAATTATACTAAGCCCATATCTATATAAATTTAACACTAGCTGGCAAAACACTATATAAACTCATGTTGAACGTAAAGCAAGACAACAAGAAAATACTTTGCTCACCCCAGAGAAAAGCTCTCTATCCTTTCTTACCTGAGCACTTGGTCCAGGCGACCATTCAGGAAGTAGACATCATTCAAATAAAGATGCTGGAGCTTATTCAGTTTGGAGAACTGGGAAAAGATCTCTGTAAAACAGCAGGCTTCCATCTCTTGGTCCCGAGGCAAATGCACAGGTACATAGATTTCCTTGAAAATGAGTTTCTGGAGGTTTTTCATCTGGCCCAGGCCAGGGGCTAGCAATGCAAGGGTGTGAATGTCCCAGCATGTGTTTATTTCCAATTCCTGGATTGAGCCTGTATCAAAAACCTCCAAAACATCCAGAGGATAATAGGCAGGAAAGGCTCCAAACTCTAACTTCTGACAGATCACCTGTATTGCATCTTTCCTCTGTTTGGCCCACTGATAAAAGTATTTTAGATATTTGGAGGGATGGTGGGACATGAGGAAATGGTTCATCAATACAGTCATGGTCTGTTTCCCACCTAGGATGGAATGATTTTCCACTGCCTGGTTGTTTCCAATTACATCTGAAGAACTGACTATATGCTGTCTTCCAGCCCAAACTTTCCAGAAGTCATGGTGGGCATTTCGAAAATCAAGCACTCGAAGTTTCCACTTCCTATGGGTAAAGTAGAAGAACATGAATATGACAGGAGACACAATGTGTAATCGGTATAACCCATAATTCCACTTCCCTTAAATCAATTCCTTGAAAACAGACAGCTTCCATTTCTAGTGACTGGGGAAAAGGCAAGGACAGACTCATTACATATTGACTATTGCTCTTCTAAGCTATCCTCCATACACGACTGTCCTGTTTCTTCATTTTCATTCTTGAAGATGCTGACTCCTACAATCAAAACACTGTGATTCACCTTGAACCACTTTATGAGTACTGACTTCACTTCCATCCATACAAACTTCACCCCCACAACCCATGCTACCATGATCTTACTTACCTGTGTTGATCCTTTTGTGCCAACAGCAAATCAAGGCCTTCAAGCAGAGCTTTCAAGGTCTCCAGGTCAGGAGACTCCATCAGGGCTCCCACAGGAAGGCATTGGAAGGGCCATGCTGCCACCATCTGCCTCAGGATGTTAGGTTGTTTGCTGGTAAATGCACCTTTGAAGAGGTCTGGGAAGAGTTCATTGGGCAGGTCCTCCAGAGCAGAGATGGCCAAGGCTTCATCTTTCAGCAGGCTTCTTCTTGCCAGCTGCTGGAGTGTTGGTGGTTCTGTGAAGCTCATCATGACTTTAAGGTATGCTGATGCTAAGGAAATATCCAAAGAAAGAAAATATTTCATTCAAAACTCCTTTAGCAAGCCTTTCACACCCCATACCTGATAATTACTTAAACCAGGCAGGGGGACCAATCTGGTGACAAACCCTGTGCCAACCCTGTGATTTGGATTACTAGATATCTGTCTTTCTCATTGCCACAGTTCCTTCAAGGTCCTCCTGGTAATATGTGAACACCCATTTCAACAGCTCTTCCCCGAAATTCTCCACAATCATATATAATGATCCCTGTGGGTCCTACTCTAAGCTGTAACAAAAGATTCACACATGAATCTGAGACTTTTGTGGGACACAATTGAGGTTTTACTACAATCAGTGGAATATTATATTGTATAAGATGGATCAATTTTTTACATGATATTTAGAAGCAGGAGCCATGCTGAGCTCTAACATGTTCTTTAAGAGATTGAATGCATTGAGGCTCTGAGCAGCCTTCTATCAAAGGGTTTCTTCATTCTTCCCACCACCTTTCCTCCCAGTATCATCATACCTGGAAAACCTGAACCATTCATGTAACCCTCCCATCTCCACCATCTTCCCTGCTCATTGAGTCATCTCTGACATTCTAATCTGACCTCAGCACACTGTATTCCCTGGATATGCAATCTCCTTCCACCTTCAGCAGAACTGTGGATCAGAATCCATACAGGTAAGCATCCATTTCCTCTCACATTGTCTCTTCTCACTAATACCTCTGGGACAAATCAAGATACCTAGGGCATCCTTCTATCTCAGGGGACCCTCAATTCTCTTCAAACCACTTCTCCCACCTAAAACAGACTTTTATGCCCTGAGCTATAAAGAAAAGCCACATCATTTTCTCCACATGATGAGTCTGGGGCAAGTTAAGCTGTCCTGAGCAGAGTGCTAT
>NW_021615307.1:0-8663 GCF_004785775.1 Grammomys surdaster
ATGCCTAGATTCAATTTGGTCTGGATATGGAATAGAATTTCCTAATTTTACTTAAGTATTTTAATGGTATATTTTACTTGGTTTCCTGATGTTAACTCCTACTCTTCATCAAAAGGTCAATATAGAGAAGTAAATCATATTACCTTGTCATTGTAGAGTTTTTGAAAGTTTGAATGGGAATTTGTTTGCTGGTTTAATCAGTAGCCTATGTGAACTGATTATATTATGAGGGCCATTGCACTCTTAAGTGTCTTCCCTTTGGTCATTTGATTTGCAAATGTGGCAGGTAGAAAACACTGTTAATAAAACTGAATTTCCTTTGGCTTTTCATTCTGTTGGGTCAACTTAGTTGCTAGGGATTTCACAGACACCCTGTAGGCCCAACATTCTAACAACAAGGAAAACTGAAACTATGGCTGTCCATGAACTGTTCTTCAGGAAGACCTGCTCCCATAATAGTTACTAAAGCCTGCTCCAGGCCTATAATAATAGAATGACATCTTTAACGTCTTACAAAAATCAATTCAACATGAATGATGGTCTTTAACCGGATCTTGAGCATTTTTTGCTAACATATTATTGAGAGATTTTTGATCATCAGGGATATTTGATAGTAAAATTCCTTCGCTGTTGTTCTGCCTTTATCTGGTTTGACCTCATGGGAACCATAGCTTCCTCAAAAAAGCTTTGAATAAAATAACATATCCATTATAGAAAACAGTTTTTTCTTCTCCCAAAATGTGAAAACTGGAACTACTATTTGACCCAGCTGTTCCACTTCTGTTGTATACTCAGAAAACCCCATCTCATACTAGAAAAGCATTTTTCTATCATTAATCATTGCTGGTCTGTTTATTTCAGCAATGAGACAGATCCCTCTGATAGATACACAAATTGATGAATCAAATATTAATTATTTCATATTTGAAATAGACTATAATTCTGCCAGTATGAAAAAGGGTATCAAATATATGTAGGAAAGGAATAGAAAGATGGATAGATAGATAGATAGATAGAAAGATAGATAGATAGATAGATAGATAGACAGATGACAGATAGATAGACAGATAGATGATAAAACTAAGCCATGTCACCCAAACTCAGACAGAAATGATCACATGTTCTCCTTCATGCAGGTTCTATCCTATAATATTTAAATATATACAAAAAAGTAAAAGTATAACTTCAGTTTTGACATTAATAAAGTAGACCTAGAAAGGTAATATTAGGTGATCAGCTGGGAAAGTATCTAGAATTGATCAAAATGTATCTGCAATATTTATATTTCTATATTAATTATAATCAGTTTAATTTTGTTACTGGTAGGAAGGGATATAAATATATAATTGCTACTGATAGTTAGAAAACTAAGCAAAGCTCTATGGCTTCATTATGGCTATTCTAACTTTCTGTAGATCAGTGAAATGTCCAAAAGTTTGGCCTGAGCATGTATTTCATTTACTGGTTATTTTATTGTATTTTTAAATACTTTTATTTGTGTGTTCATTACAATCAAGTGATTTTAATTTGAAATAAAATACGACCTCAGTTTTCCAAAGATGAAAAGAATTTTCCATATATAGCCATCAGTAAATGTAATGTATCACACAAATGGATTGAATAAAAATAATTACATGATGATTTTAGATGCCAGAAAAATATTTTTCTTAGTATTTGTTTGAAAAGAATTCTATTCTCATAAATATAACCTGACTGTAGCTTTCCAGGACTCTACTTCACCCAGTTTCTCCCCTCCCCTGAAGATCTGCTCTCTTTCTGTCATTAGAAAATAACATGACATCAAGACATAACAAAACACAATGCAGAAAGATAAACCACAAACCATCAACTGAAGTTGCAAGAGTCAGATCATTAGAGTCCTCCTTAAGTTATGTTTAGTGTGCAACATGTAAACTACTTTTTAAAAATAATACCGTAGTTGGGTACAAACAGCAAAATACAACTTTTCTAAAAACATATTCTACTCAAGTCACATCAATAAAGTGACCACATTGTGGGAAGGATAGAGACAATGAAGAAGGAAGAAAATGAGGACAAAATTTAGAAGGGAACAGAGGATGACACCACTACAGTGGAAATCAGTTGATTAAAAGTGCCCTCCAAAATCACAAAGGCTGTAGTGGCCAGGAGTATATATTGGGGTAATAAAGGAGTTGAAAATGTCTAAAAATTGAGCAGCACAGCATGTGAAGGAACATACAGAGGACATATTTTCTAGTTATGATGTCAAAGAAAATTTTAATAATGATAACAAATCTTAATAATATGAATTATTAGTTGATAACTTGTCTAAAATTAAAACATAACTGATGAGAAAGTTTTAATAGTACTTAGAATATATCTATTGTGTCCTGACAGGGCAAAGGTTTCTCTATCTTGTATCAGATGAAGCCTTCTTTGTTTAACCTGAAACTGACATTCTCCCACTCCTACTCTGAATTTTAACCCCCTTCATGGAAAGTCCTCTTGGAAAGTTCCCTACTATGATCTAAAAAAGAGGAAAAAATATATTTTGTTGAACTTCTGTGCTTTACCTCATTTCTCCCTGAAACTATCAAGCAGCATGTGGCTTTTGTGGATTCTTTGCTTTTTTTTAACTTAATATTTTTAGTGATTTTAGGGGAATTTCACACCATGAACCCTATCAAACTCACTTCTCAGTCTTTATAGCCCATCTGAACCATGTTCTCCTTTGCTCAGTAGTCAAGCAATTCAGACAGCAGCAGCAGTGGGTCCATGGTGGGGGCCAATTAGTAAAGCGGAGGATCAGCCCTACTTCATATTGACCTGTTTCTTTGAGATCACCATGCCTCTGCATATCTCCCTGCTGTCAGTGCAGGTAGCTCAATGACTCATTGTACAAGACCTTTGTGCTTGAGACTTATTGGCTAAGAAGCTGCAATAAGGGTGTAGATTCATCATTCTCAGCTGCACTCAGGTCTCATGGGTCATTTTACTTTTCAATTTCCTGTGGCCAATTTTTAGAAGCATCTTTTCAAAATATTTTTTTTTAGTTGTTTCAAAAATATTGTGGGCTCTGCAGGTTAAATTTCTGTAAGTGCGTTATTCTTCATGACCTCAATGTTACTTAGTAACTGTTATGAGCTCTGCTTCAATATAGGCAGGTGTAGGAATCTGTTCTCTTGCTTTTTTCCTTTAAAGCTCTCTGAGAAATAAATTTTAGAAAGCTCTGCTCAGGCTCCATAATGTCCTCTGTATGTAAATAATTTTAGGGTTTACCATTTGATACTTGATAACCAATTAAGGCAACTTCCCCAGGGAAAATTATATTCTCTTTCTCTCAACAATATTTCCATACATTAGCTCTATCTAACACTCAGAAAAAAAGTTCTCTTTTTACAAGATTATTGAACTACCCAGAGACAACTAGACTCCTAGGAGGTCTGTCATAACCAGGCTCACAAGTGAGACATACACCCCCGCCATAATGCCTGGCCTAACTGGGACTCCCTTGAGGCCCAGTAGACACAAGACCTATCTATCCAGTAAGAGAAACATCTTCCTTTTGGCCTGCAACTATGCCTGCGGCAAATCCAGTGCTCTAGACAACCACCCACACACAGAGACAGCTTGACTCTCAGTAGTTCCTCACAATCAGGCTCACAAATTGTCCTATTACCTGGCCTAACTAGGACTCTCATCAGGCCCAGTGGACATGGGACCGATCTGCCCTGCTACATGCACATGTTCCTTCTGGCCTGCAACACTGCTCAGGACAGATCTGGCACTCAACTCCTTCCCACACCCAGAGACAGTTTGACTTCAGTTAGGTCCATCACAATCAAATTCACAGGCTCACAGATTGATCAGTCCAGAGCCTCTCCCACACCCAGACACTTAAGCCTGTCTATCATAACAAGATGCACAGGAGGGATAGGCTCCAGTTAGAGATAGCAAAGCCAGATAACACCAGAGAGAGCCAGATTGTAAGAGGCAAGCACATGAATATAAACAACAGAAACCGATGCCACATAACACCATCAGAACCCAATTAGCTCACCAGAGCAAGCCCTGGATATTCTAACACACAGGAAAAGCAAGATTCTAATCTAAAACCCCATCTCATGAAGATGATAGAAGACCTTATGGAACTACCAGTCTCAAGCATAACGGTCTTGGCCAATGAGTCATGGGACTGCCTGCACTGTAAATGTGGAGATATGCAGAGATGTAATGCTCTCCAAGAAACAGATCAATAGGCCTAGTCCTAGGCTCTATTAATAGGCACCCAACATGGACCTACTACTGCTGCTGCCTGAATTGTTTGCCTGCTAAGCAATGGAGGGCAGGATTTAGTGGTGTTGTAAAGACAGGGAAGTGAGTGTGATAGGCCTCAGGATACAAAATTCCCTCAAAACAATCACTAAAAATATTGTTGGCTTGTCCAGTCCATGGGTCCCCACACAGCTGTTAGCTCTTCTGCAGCTTCCAGCAGTGAATGGGTGCCCAAGAGCCTGAGAACTCAGCTGCCCTGAAGACCAGAGGACACTGAGCTAGCTTCAGCTCCCGTGGGTCTCAGATTGCCCTCCCCCATACCAGGAACATTGTCCTGGCAGCGGCTTCCCAAAACTAGAAACCTGCCTGGCACAGTCAAACTTCCTGATTCCCGTGTTCTGCCTCCCTGAGCAGTGGCCCAAGCCCCATGGTAGGGCAGACGTGGGAACCCCTATTTTACACAACATGATACATGTTTTTCAGAGTATAGCACCAGAAGATGAACAGCTGTTTCAAATGTTTCAAATGGTTACTTCAGGTTTTTTGCATTCTAGAAGACTAAAAAAAAACTGGTTTCCAAAATGGCTATATTAGTTTATTCAAAACTCCTTTATGAAGTTAGAATTATCATGATGTCAAACCAGATAAAGAGAGAACAACAACAAGGAAATTTTATTATCAAATATCCCTGATGATCAAAAATCTCTCAATTAATTTTATTATCAAAAAAGCTCAAGATTATATCAACAACCTTCACTCATATTGAATTAATTTCTATAAGAGGTTAAAGATGTAATCCTATATTTATAGGCCTGGTGCTGGCTACAGCTACAATGATGGGAGCAGGGCCTCATGAAGAACAAATTCATGGCCAGCCATAGTTTCTTGTTTCCTTATAGTTAGATTGTTGGACTCAGGGCTGTCTGTGAAATTCCTAGCACCAAGCTACCCTGACAGAATGAAACTCACAAGAAGGACAGTTTCATTAAGAGCTGTGTTTTCCTAACTCATTTTCTCATCAAATGAGCAAATGGAAGACTTTAAAGAGTGCAATGGGTTATCATAAAATGATGATCCTCGAGTAGGCTAGTGATTCAACCAGCTGATAATCTCCTATATTCATTTGTCTAACCTCAACAAAGACAATGTCCTATGATTTAATTATTTTTATTGACCTTTTGATGAAGGGTGTGAATTAACAATTGGAAACCATGTAAAAATATATCATTCTAATATTTAAATAAGATTGGGATAGTTTATTCCATATTCAGATCAAACTGAGTCTGGGCATAAAAGAGTAATGTCTCATTAGAATAAAGGGTCCAAAGGATGGAAAACACAGAGAAGTCAGGCGATTGATGGTCAGCAGCCACCAATTGTGATTATACAGAAGAGAAATGCAGCCTTGTAATACAGAGGAAAGAGTATAAAATGCCAGAAAGGTACACACCAGGACTAGGATTTTCCGGGTAGCTCTGGATTCTGGCGAGATTCTTCTTGAAACAGGACTGCTATGGATGTGTTGAACCCTCTGCTTGTGTCTGTACAAAATCATAATCATGGTACCACTGGACCAGGCAATGAGCACAGAAAAGAAGATTTCAGGGCACACCACTAATGCTACATACAGTGAGTCACTGATGTTATCATTCACTCTGGTAGAACAGTACTCAAAGTCTCGGGTTCTTGTCATATTTTTGCTATTTCTTTTGACAAGTATGTACACCAAGAAAATGAAATTTATGAATATGGACAAGGCCCAAAGTAAGAAAATGGAACAGCCAATGCAATTTGCAGCTTTGACTTTTTGATCCTTAAGGCAAGATTCCTTGTGAATGATGGTGATGGCCTGGAAGACACTCAAGAAACAGGTGATGCTAATGGACACACTCCTCCCAACCCTTTGAATGTATAAAACCAATGTGCATCCAAAATAATTTAAAAACTTCTTCAACCCAAAAGCTGCCAATGTGTTTGGTACTCCTGTAGACAGAACTATCAAGACATTGGATGCCATTATGTGCATGAGAATCAAATCTGTGGGCTTTAATGTAGGTTTTATATAGTAGACTAGATAGTAGATAAGAAGAGAGACATTTCCCAGAATTCCAGATGTTATTTGTAAAGAAAAAATGATTTTGATTATCATATTCCAGAATTCCATTCTGTGATTGAGCTTGATTTTCTTTAGATTATAGCCATACTCATTTTTCTTGATCAAAATGAATGAAAAGTACTAATAATATGAAGAGCTACTGTGAGTCTATATCAGAGAGGCCAGTAAAGCTCAGGAAAACCATATCATCATACACTTTATCCTATGTACTCTGTACTGTAGCAATAATTTCTTGAAGTTTCTAACAGTAGCAAATATAGCTTACAGTTCCTATTTACATACAATACAATAATGTGAGATTGCTGAAGGTTTCAGGACACACCTGTGAATTGGAAATATGCCTTCAAAATTATAGAATAACAGACATTATGTGCAATATTACTTGGCCTGGGAGGAGCAATAAAGACAGATAACCAATTTTAATAAGCATAATTTAGGACTGTAAGAATACACTCTTATTTTCTACTCATTATATAAAGGAAGTCAATTTTAATGACAACTGCCAACTGCAAATATATCAATTCCTAAACATTTCACATAATATTAGGTGGTGGATAATGAAAAATTAACAATTCCATTAAGAATATATACATATATATATATGTTATAAGAAAATCCTATTAAGATCAAAAAAACACATATAAATGATGGGTCAAGTGAGGGCAATATATCATTAAGTTATGACGTAGCTCTTATCCAATATCACAGCACATATATGCATACTCATGAGTGCATATTTAGGTATGTGCTATTAGATCCCTGGGGTCGTCTTGTGGGATGCTACTCCTGTCAGCTAGACTCTGGGCTCTCGCAAAAGCTAGGGTCTGTCTGTGGAATCCATTCCACTCTCTGACTGCATTATATGGAAGAAGTGGAAGAAGCTATGCCTAGCCCTGTAGAACCTTGATTTGCCAGGATTGGAAGGATTCCAGAGTAGTAGCCACCCTCTCAGAAGTTAAGGGGAGAGAATGATGAGCAGGGACCAGGATATAAAGCAAAATAAATAAATAAAATTGGGAAAATTGTATGTGTAATCATCATGTAACTGCCAGAAGACTATGGTGGAAATAATGGAAAAGAATGTGGCAAATTAACCCATCTGTGCAGTTCAGTTGGGGAAAGTTCTCAAGACACCATACCTGTAAGTCAAGTAGTCACCAAATTCTTTCTAGCTCAGGAGAGATCCCATTACAAATCTAAACTAGACTGTGGATCATCACCAGGCTGAACCAAGAAGCTCCAGTGGGGAAAATGTTACTCTACACACTTTTGAGCTATGCCTGGAGAGTGAGCCTTACAGTCAAGGATGAATATTGATGGTGAAGTCTGGAACCTGTATAAGTTAAAGGAAAGTAGAGAAATGAGCTGAAGTCTTAGGAATTACCAATACAGTCTTCCTTTCTCCATGCATTGGATCTGCAGAACAACCTGGGAAATGGCTACATCAGTGAACAGAAAGCACTGTCTTAAGTAAAGTAAGACAGCTTAAGAAAGATCAATACTGCAAATTCTGTCTCATTCCTGTTTCTCAACCTATAGTATTTTAAATGTGTGGTTATAGGGAATGAGTATGTTTTGATCCCACAAAAGTAAAATATGACCGATAAAGGAAGCATGTAAGATAAGAGAGTCGATGGAAAAATGTACATGGAACACATATGTTAGATATTGATTTTAATGCTTTTAATGCTTTAATTCAATCTAGAATCTACATGTCCAAATGCTAAAAGTTCTTGTCCACAGTTGACTTTTTATCCAACAATAAAGATGCCAACAGTCAATGGTTGAGCAAAGGGTGGTAGGACAGGACTCTTTGTCTTGTGCAGACTAGGACACAGGTACAGGAGAAGAAGAAATCTTTGTGAATCAGTGGATACAGATGAACATAGGAAAATAGGAGCACTAGGAGATAGGGCCAATAACCCACATAAGAATTTGCGTAAGTAGTCACAGCCTGATTTGACCTGGGGAAGCAGAGGAAGGTTTGTGAGATCCCAGCTATTTAGGTAGCCAAGGCATTTTGAAACTAATTAGTGTGATGTGTGTGTGTGTGTGTGTGTGTGTGTGTGTGTGTTCTGTTTGTGATTTCCAATATATCCTGGGTAGTCTGCATTCAATCAGGCAGGAGCCAAAGCCATGTAGTTCATTCTCTACACCACTACAGATGGTGTGCAATTTGGTGGAAGAAGTTACTAGTAAAATTTATATATTCCAGAATGAAGAAGACAAGAAACACACAGACACACACACACATACACACACACACACACACACACACACACACACACAC
>NW_021615308.1:0-2963 GCF_004785775.1 Grammomys surdaster
CAAATTACTTTCAAAAGTTTCTAGGAGATGCTAATTGGCTAAGATCTTATTTTAAGCTCTCCACAAAAGAATTTAAGTCTCTGTTTAATATTCTCAAGAGAGATGTAAATCCTAATTTCCCTCAACAATTGATTGACAAAACAGGAGTAATCTCACAAAAAGTAGAAGCTATTATTAATTAATATATTATATATGGTCTGATCAGTTGCTGGCTCTTCTATAAGAGTCCTTTGACAAAAGAGATTATTGATATAGATTTATATTTCTTTAAATAATGTCTTCATGATTCTCTGAGTGTGAAAGGAGTGGCTTCTGGCGCTTCTGCCCTGATTTCACAAGAACTCTGAAAAACTGGCTTTAAAAACAAAAGTGAGGGAATGGTACACGCCCCCCCCCCCAAGTCGGTATTCCCAGAAATCATGCCTTGTTCACTTTTAACTCTCTAAAACAGAAAGCTCATGGCAAATCTGCTGCTGACTGCCTCTGTCATCACTGAGACCAATAAAAACTATGCCAGAGCTATGTGGAAGGACCCTTTTACCCTTAGAGGGAATGGCCCCGACCCAGTTCTCTTATGGGGTCAAGGATTGATATGCCTGTTTGATACCACAGAAGGCACAGCTAAATGGTTGCCAAAAAGATTAATGAAATAAATAGATACCCCCACAAATCTAGGCCCAACCATAAATAAGATGAGTAACAATTGACTTCCAGGGAAGAGAAATCTCTCTGAGAATTCCCTTCTTTTTCCTTTCCAGGTAAAAATGAATCGCCTGTGATGTCTGCTGTTAGAAGTTCTAATCCAGATGCTGCCCTCCAAACATACACGACTCAGACCTTCGAAGGGCCATTGACAAAAACATCAAACAGCTAGAGATTGACATCACTAATCTGAAGAAATCCCTAGTTTCACTGTCTAAAGAGACCTCCAAAATTTACAAAGGACTTTATTGGACTTGATTTACTCTTTTACAATAGAAAAGACTGTGTACAGCTCTTGACGGTGTACAGTCCTTAAATAAGAATGTTGCTTTTACATAGACAAGACAGGGACAGTTAAAGAGAGCATGAAAAAGGTCAGAGAAGGCTCTGAGAAAAGACAGAGAAAGAAAGGGAAAGATGAGAGCTGGTACAAGAATTGGTTCTCATCTTCTCCATGGTTGTGAACCCTATCTCCTCCCATCTTGGGACCATTAATTGGGTTATTTTTGCTTACTTCTTTTGGTCCCTGGACCTTAAACAGGCTGACTAACTTTGTGAAACAACAGATAAATAATTTGGTAGCAAAACCTATTCAGATACATTATCATAAGTTAGCTATGGAGGACCTTGAGACTCAAGATGAGGTTGTTACTCTACCCAGGGTGTTCCCAAAACTCATCTCCACCCAACCTAAAAGAGGGGACTTCTGCCCCTAGACCTAGCAGGGAGGGGCCATCCAGAATGCCCTCTGACTGGCCATCTCAATTCGTGCTTAGGCTTCGAGGCTAAGCACTGCAAATGAATATAAATAAAAGTTACAAATATCTCTCTGGGTTCCCTGAGAAACAACACTGACTGCATAGGGGTTGATGTCAAAAGTATCCCCTCTCCAGGAAAAAGACATCTGGATGGGTATGGTCCTCATGCCTCACAGGACAACAAAAGGGGGACCAGAGCCATTACAAAGTCCCCTTCAATTACTGGAGGTCAGGCCTCTATCCCCGCCTTCGCAAGATTAGAATCAACACAACCCTTCTATACTTAGAGAAAAGAGATGTCATGGGCAGCCCTGCTTATACACTGAAGGCCTAAAATCAACCATAGGCCTAAAATCAGCAATAGGACTGTCATACATGTATACTAACACCAAGTCTTGGGTCTCTGTGGAAAAAGATTGAAACAGATGGCTATAAGCTATTGTAAACGGGCAGTTTTTGTGGTAATTTACCAGCCTGAGTAGTCATAGACCTTGTAAATAGATACCCTTGGCAGATAATTCCAACTTAGATACGGACAAGTGAATCATAGGCTGAATCCTAGTGACCTGTCCCCTGAACCTTCACTCAGCCAATAATCTGTTCTGAAAGATATCTGTACTCCCCTCGAACACCCATGCTCTGGTGTGATCCCCTTCCCCATGTACTCTTTTGTGTTTATAAGCCCTGTGTGAATAAGTAAAAATTAAGATTTGATGAAAGAAAGAAAGAAAGAAAGAAAGAAAGAAAGAAAGAAAGAAAGAAAGAAAGAAAGAGGGAGGGAGGGAGGGAGGGCGGGAGGAAGGGAGGGAGGGAGGGAGGGAACGAGGAAGGAAGGAAGGAAGGAAGGAAAAGAAGAGAAAAGACAAAAAAATTTACTAGAAAAGAATGCGTGTCCAGCTAGAGATGGACAGATGAAAATATAAGCAATGTATATGTAGACCTTAAAAACCACATAGGGGAAGAGCAAGGGAACAGGAATTAACAGCACATGTTTTTTTGTTTTTTTGTGTTTTTTTTTGTTTTTTTTTTCCTTTTTCGAGACAGGGTTTCTCTGTGTGACCCTGGTTGTCCTGGAACTCACTCGGTAGACCAGGCTGGCCTCAAACTCAGAAATCTGCCTGCTTCTGCCTTCCAAGTGCTGGGATTAAAGGCATCTGCCACCACCACCCGGTCCACAGCACTTGGTCTTACAATGAGATGGGTTCAAGTGTCCCTGAGATGTGTTCAATTCTCAGTGTGTACATGACAGCTCACAAAAATCAATAATCCCAAGTTCAGAGGTTCTAGGGCCATCTCTTGACAACTGTGAGCATCATACAACATGTGGTGGGCATCCATGCATACAGGCAAGATACTCAGAATGATTACAAAAGAAACATACAAATGATAAGATAAACATACAAATGACAAAGTTAGCTTCCTCCAAGACATGGAAAGATGGTTCAACATAAAAAACACTTTGTCAATATATTCCACCAAATAAATAAAATGAAAGAAAAAGAA
>NW_021615309.1:0-229 GCF_004785775.1 Grammomys surdaster
AATAAAACCTCCATTTTGAACAGCGGTTAAATAACATTTCAGTTCCCTAGACCTCTCTGGGTAGCTCACATCCTCCTTGGCAGAAAGAGATATGTAGGTAGGCAACTGACTTCCTGGTTGTCAAGTTGCGACATGAATGCTAGGCAAGTTGCCCCACCATCATTGAGTAAGCCAGCCAATTGGAACAGAATACGTGTGCATGCTCCTAAGAGAGTCTCATCCTTAAACC
>NW_021615309.1:239-1113 GCF_004785775.1 Grammomys surdaster
AAATGGAATCCTATAGACATAGTAGATTGAGAAGATTTAAGGAAGAAATTGTTTCATATAGTATGCATTCACCCTATGTGAAGCAGATATTAAATTCATGGGCAACATAGAACAGAATTATCCTCCAAGACTGGAAAGATTTGGCAACAGCAATATCAGAAGCTAGTTTTCAGTTACAATGGTGAACATGGTGAAAAGAGGAATCTAGGGCCATAGAAAAATGACATAGGCTAGAGGTATTAATATATTCCCAGATCAGTTACTAGGTGAAGATCAATATGTTAAGTTACAAATCCAGCTTGAATTTGATATTCACACCTTGGCACTGTGTTGTTTAGTAGGTATAAATGCTTGGGACAAGGTTCAAGAATCAGGAAAGAGGTTTGAGTCATTTACTAAAATTATACAAGGCCCAAAAGAAGCCTTCAGTGATTTTTTTCAAAGACTGACTTCAGCTGTAAATAGAATAATATCAGATTCAGAAGTCTGACAAATATTAATCAAATATTTGGCTTTCGAAAATGTTAATTTAAGCCGGGCAGTGGTGGCTCACGACTTTAATCCCAGCACTTGGAAGGCAGAGGCAGGCAGATTTCTGAGTTTGAGGCCAGCCTGGTCTACAGAGTGAGTTCCAGGACAGCCAGGACTACACAGAGAAACCCTGTCTTGAAAAAAACAAAACAACAAAAAAAGTTAATTTAGAATGCAAAAGGGTGATTAGATCTTTAAAGGCAAGATCAATTCCAATGATGAACAGATCAGAAATACAGCTGATAGTTTCTCACATTTATGATGCTATTGTGGTAGAAGAAGTAATTTCTAAAAGTTTTAAGAAAAATAAAAATGTCAAATGTTTTAATTGTTGTCATTTAAA
>NW_021615310.1:0-1053 GCF_004785775.1 Grammomys surdaster
TAATCAATTTTCTAATAACCAATTGTGTCATTATCTTTATTTAATAAACAGTTCTGTCAATATCTATATTTAATAACCAATTCTGTCAATATCTTATTTAATGATCAATTGTGTAATAAGCAGTTGTGTCACTGTCTTTATTTTACAAACAATTCTGTAAATATTTTATTTAATAATCAATTCTGTAATAACCAATTTTGTCAATGTCATTATTTAATAACCAATTCTCTCAATATCTTTATTTAATAGCGAATTCTGTCAGTATCTTTATTTTATAATCAGTTCTGTAATAACCAATACTGTCAATGTCTTTATTCAACAACCAATTCTGTCAATAACTTTATTTAATAACCAATTCTTTCAGTATCTTTGTTTAAAAACCAATTCTGTCAATATTTTTATTTAATAACCAATTCTGTCAATATCTTTATTTAATAAACAATTATGTAATAACGTATTCTCTCCATATCTTTATTTAAAAACCAGTTCTGTCAACATCTTTATTTAAACACCAATTCTGTCAATACCTTTATTTAAAAAAAATTCTGTCAATATCTTTTATTTTAAATAAAATTCTGTCAATATCTTTATTTAAAAACCAATTATGTCAATATCTGTACTTAAAAACCAATTCTGTCAATATCATTACTTAATAACCAATTCTTTGTGTACCTTTATTTAATAACCAGTTCCATCAATATCTTTATTTAAAAACCATTTCTGTCAATATTTTTTTAAAGTCCAATTACGTCAACATCTTTATTTAATAAACATTTCTGTCAATATCTTTATTTCAAAACCATTTCTATCAATATCTTTAGTTAATAACCAGTTATTTCAATATCTGTATATAGTAACCAGTTCTGTCTGTCAATATCTTTATTTAGTAACCAGTTTAGTCAATATCTTTTTTTAATAAACAATTCTGTCAATATCTTTATTTAATGAACAATTCTGTCAATATTTTATTTAAAGACTAATTCTGTCAATATCTTTGTTTAATAACCAATTCTGTGAGTATCTTTATTTAATATCCAGTTCTGTCTGTCAATA
>NW_021615311.1:0-4236 GCF_004785775.1 Grammomys surdaster
CCCCCCCACACTCCCACTTCCCCACCCTCAAAATTCCCACCCCCTGTGGCATCCAGCCTTCATGAGGTCAAGGATCTCTCCTTCCACCTGTGCCCAGCAGGGCCCTCCACTCTTACATATTCAGCTGAAGCCCTGGATCCCTCCATAAGTGCTTCCAGGCTGGTGGTTAGGACCCTGGGAGCTGTGGTTGGTTGATATTGTTGCTCTCCTCATGGTGCCACAAACCCTTTCAGCTCCTTCAGTCCTCACTCCAACTCCTCCATTGAGAACCTCATGATCAGTTCAATGGCTAGTTGTGAGCATCTGCCTCTGAATATGTCAGACTCTTGAAGGCCTCTGAGGAGACATCCATATCAGGCCCTTATCGGCATGCACTTCCTGACTTCCACATCAGCATCTACCTTTGGTGACTGCACATGGGATGGATACTCAGGTGGAAAGGTCTTCAAATGGCCCCTCCTTCAGTTTCTGTCCCTCACTTTGTCTCCATATTTGCTCCCTTGAGTATTTTGTTGCTCCTTCTAAGAAGAACTGAATCACCCCCACTTGGTCTTCCTTTTTTATGAGCTTCATGTGGCCTGTGAGTTGAATCTTGGGCATTTCAAGGTTCTGGGCTAATATCCAATAATCAGTGAGTGAATACCATGTGTGTTCTTTTGTGATTAGCTTACTTCACTCAGGATGATAATTTCTAGTTGCATCCATTTACCTAGGAACCTCTCAAATTCATTGTTTTTAATAGCTGAGTAATACTCCATTGTGTAAATATACCACATTTTTTGAATCCATTCCTCAGTTGAAGGACATCTGGGTTCTTTCCAGCTCCTGGCTATTATAAATAAGGCTGCTATGAACATAGTGGAGCATATGTCCTTGTTATATGTTCGAGCATCTTCTGGGTATATGCCTAGGAGTGGTATATCTGGATCCTCAGGTAATGCTATGTCCAATTTTCTGAGGAACCGCCACACTGATTTCCAAAGTGGTTGCACCATCTTGCAGTCCCACCAACAATGGAGGAGTGTTCCTCTTTCTCCACACCCTCGCCAGCATCTACTATCACCTGAGTTCTTAATCTTAGCCATTCTGACTGGTGTGAGATGGATTCTCAGAGTTGTTTTGATTTGCATTTCCCTGATGACTAAGGACACTGAACATTTCTTTAGGTGCTTCTCGGGCATTCTAGTTTCTTCCATTGAAAATTCTTTGTTAAGCTCTATACCCCATTTTTTAATAGGGTAATTTGGTTGTCTGGAGTCTACTTTCTTGAGTTCTTTGTATATATTGGATATTAGCCCTCTATCAGATGTAGGATTGGTAAAGATCTTTTCCCAATTTGTTGGTTGTCGTTTTGTCCTATTGACAGTGTCCTTTGCCTTACAGAAACTTTGCAATTTTATGAAGTCCCATTTGTCAATTCTTGATCTTAGAGCATATGCCATTGGTGTTCTGTTCAGGAACTTTTCCCCTGTGCCCAAGTATTCGAGGGTCTTCCCCACCTTCTCTTCTATTAGTTTCAATGTATCTGGTTTTATGTGGAGGTCCTTTATCCACTTAGACTTGAGCTTTGTACAAGGAGATGCGAATGGATCAATTTTCATTCTTCTACATGTTGTCCTCCAGTTGAACCAGCACCATTTGTTGAAAATGCTGTCCTTTTCCCACTGGACAGTTTTAGCTCCTTTGTCAAAGATCAAGTGACCATAGGAGTGTGTGTTCATTTCTGGGTCTTCAATTCTATTCCATTGATCTTCCTGCCTGTCTCTGTCCCAATACCAGGTAGTTCTTATCACTATTGCTCTGTAGTACAGCTTGAGGTCAGGGATGGTGATTCCTCCAGAAGTTCTTTTATTGTTGAGAATAGTTTTCGCTATCCTGGGTTTTTTGTTATTCCATATGAATTTGAGAATTTCCTTTTCTAACTCTGTGAAGAATTGAGTTGAGATTTTAATGGGGATTGCATTGTATCTGTAGATTGCTTTTGGCAAGATGGCCATTTTTATTATATTAATCCTGCCAATCCATGAGCATGGGAGATCTTTCCATCTTCTGAGATCTTCTTCGATTTCTTTCTTCAGGGACTTGAAGTTCTTGTCGTACAGGTCTTTCACTTGTTTGGTTAGATTCACACCAAGGTATTTTATATTATTTGCGACTATTGTGAAGGGTGTCATTTCCCTAATTTCTTTTTCAGTCTGTTTATCTTTCATGTAGAGGAAGGCTAATGATTTGTTTGAGTTGATTTTATGACCAGCCACTTTGCTGAAGTTGTTTATCAGGTTTAGGAGTTCTCTGGTGGAAGTTTGGGGGTCACTTAAGTATACTATCATATCATCTGCAAATAGCGATATTTTGACTTCTTCCTTTCCTATTTGTATCCCTTTGACTTCTTTTTGTTGTCTAATTGCTCTGGCTAGGACTTCCAGTACCATATTAGATAGGTAGGGGGAGAGAGGGCAGCCTTGTCTAGTCCCTGATCTTAGTGGGATTGCTTCAAGTTTCTCTCCATTTAGCTTGATGTTGGGTACTGGTTTGCTGTAAATTGCTTTTACTATGTTTAGGTAGGGCCCTTGAATTCCTGATCTTTCCAAGACTTTTATCATGAAGGGATGTTGAATTTTGTCAAATGCTTTCTCAGAATCTAGTGAGATGATCATGTGTTTTTTTTTCTTTCAGTTTGTTTATATAGTGGATTACATTGATGGATTTCCGAATATTGAACCATCCCTGCATTCCTGGGATAAAACCTACTTGATCATGATGGATGATTGTTTTGATGTGTTCTTGGATTCGGTTTGCTAGAATTTTATTGAGTATTTTTGCATTGATGTTCATAAGGGAGATTGGTCTGAAGTTCTCTTTCTTTGTCAGGTCCTTGTGGGGTTTGGGTATGAGTGTAATTGTAGCTTCAAAGAACAAATTGGGTAGTGTTCCTTCTGTTTCTATTTTGTGGAATAGTTTGAAGAGAATTGGTATTAGGTCTTCCTTGAAGCTCTGATAAAATTCAGCACTAAAACCATCTGGTCCTGGGCTTTTTTTAGTGGGGAGACTTTTAATGACTGCTGCTATTTCCCTAGGGGTTATGGGACTATTTAGATGGTTTATCTGCTCCTGGTTTAACTTTGGGACCTGGTATCTGTCTAGGAAATTGTCCATTTCTTCCAGGTTTTCCAGTTTTGTTGAGTATAGGCCTTTGTAGTAGGATCTGATGATTTTTTGAATTTCTTCAGTTTCTGTTGTTATGTCTCCCTTTTCAGTTCTGATTTTATTAATTTGGATACTGTCTCTGTGCCCTCTGGTTAATCTGGCTAACGGTTTATCTATCTTATTGATTTTCTCAAAGAACCAACTCCTGGTTTTATTGATATTTTGTATTGTTCTTTCTGTTTCTATTTGGTTGATTTCAGCCCTGAGTTTGATTATTTCCTGCCTTCTACTCCTCCTGGGTGTATTTGCTTCCTTTTGTTCTAGAGCTTTTAGTTCTGCAGTCAACTTGCTAGTGTGTGCTCTTTCCAGTTTCTTTTTGTAGGCACTTAGAGCTATGAGTTTTCCTCTTAGCACTGCCTTCATGGAGTCCCACAAGTTTTGGTATGATGTGTCCTCATATTCATTGAATTCTAAAAAGTATTTAAGTTCTTTCTTTATTTCTTCCTTGAGCAAGTCATCATTGAGTAGAGAGTTGTTCAGTTTCCATGTGCACGTGGGTTTTCCATTGGTTTTGTTATTATTAAAGACCAATCTTATTCCGTGGTGATCTGATCAGATGCAAGGGATTATTTCAATCTTTTTGTATCTGTAGAGGCCTGCTTTGTGACCAATTATATGGTCTATTTTGGAGAAGGTACCATGAGGTGCTGAGAAAAAGGTATATTCTTTTGTTTTAGGATGAAATGTTCTATAGATGTCTGTTAAGTCCATTTGGTTCATAACTTCTGTTAATGTCAAAGTGTCTCGGTTTAGTTTCTGTTTCCATAATCTGTCCATTGCTGAGAGTGGGGTGTTGAAATCCCCCACTATTATTGTGTGAGGTGTAATGTGTGTTTTGAGCTTTAGTAAAGTTTCTTTTATGTATGTAGGTGCCCTTGCATTTGGGGCATAGATGTTCAGAATTGAGAGTTCACCTTGGTAGCTTTTTCCTTTGATGAGTATGAAGTGTCCTTCCTTATCTTTTTTGATTAATTTTGGATGGAAGTCGATTTTATTTGATATTAGAATGGCTACTCCAGCTTGTTTCTT
>NW_021615312.1:0-3202 GCF_004785775.1 Grammomys surdaster
GCAGGAGATTTTCACCATCGGAAGAGAGGCAGAACTTCATGCAATTGGAACTCTTCTCACTCTGTTGTGTTTATTTTTCATATTGATTATATTGGTTATGTGGATTACATTGTTTATATTGATTATTTTTATATTGATTTTACTTCAGCTTTTAACATTGACCTGGGTTCCATTAGATTTTTGTGTCTGAGAAACCTGGTTTCCAAATGAGAGAAAGACAGGAAGTGAATTCAAGATAGAGGCAGCTGGGGAATATATGGGTATAAAATGTAATATGTAAACGTATAAACCATAAGTATGATAGGTAGGAGTAAGGAATATATTATCGATAAATGTGTCTGAAAGCTGTAATCAATATATCTTATATATGCTAATTACATATGTAAAATATATATGATATATAAATAATGTATATTTATATACGATTGTATAATGTGTTTATAATATATGCATATGTATATATTTATTTATATATTTGTAAATATATGTTATATGTTTATATCTAACTTATAAAAATATGTACTTATATAAATAATTACAATATATGATATATTTTCCTATATAATATAAATATATATGTTTACTGATATATAACAATAAATGTGAAATATTATATGGGTAATGAATCTTTTATCGATAAGTATTGTGGTTTTTTAGCTTGGGACCATTCACCTAAGCCATTTTGATAAGCATGTATGTTTATTATATATATACATGTAATAAATATATATATATGTGAATATTATTTCTTCATAATATAATATATACTATAAAACTTATAAAACTATAATTAGTATATATTTTATGAGGAAAGAATATATTGTCAATAAATATTAGTGAAAAACTATAATTATTACATACTATGTATATTAATTATATATACACATAATATATAATATACATTCATAATATATGTTTACTTATGTTTATATAACATTCATGCCTATTATCTATTATAATCAATACATTTACATATATTTATATATAATTTATATAATATACATATATGATATGTAATATACATTTATATGTATGAAATATAAATTTATATATAAATATTGGTCAATAATAAAATCGTTACTCATAGAAACGAATTTATTATTGAGCAATATTGATTTATTTCTTAGCTGGGGCTGTTCACATAAGAAAATTTTATAAGCATGTATGTTATTTCTTATATATATATATATACATATATATGTCTGTGTGTGTGTGTGTGTATATATGTTTGTGTGTGTGTGTGTTTGTGAAATATTATTTCCTTAGAGTATAATATATAATATATAGTTGCCAAAGTATAATCAGTTCATATCATGGGAGTCAGGAATATATTATCACTGAAGGGGAAATTTTACTTCTTCAGATCTTCTATCTGATGAAAGAACAATGTGAAAAGTTAAAAAAATAAGATGATGGTTTATTATTTTATGCGTCACGTCAGACATTGATGTAAAAATTATTTAAAATTATTTAATTCTATCTAAAATTATTTAAAAATTATTTTTAAATTATTTAGAAATACATTTAGAAGCTAAGGTACAAAATAAAATTAAGATTATTTGAAATTATTTAAATATAATTTTAAACCACATTTAGAAGTTAACGTCCTAAATTTGGGTGAAAAAGAACGAAGAAACGAACATTCTGATGTTAGACTATTTCATATAACACATGTATTCTGATGATAGAATATTGTATACAACATGTGTATTCTGATGTGTGCTTGAAAAAGCGCTATTCTTGGATATCACGTTTTATTGATTAGATGTTCAAAAGCAATAACAAAGGATGCCACCCACCTAAGCCAAACTGATAAGCATGTACGTTGTTCCAAATATGTATATATATATGCAAAATATTATTTCTTCAGTGTATAATATATAATTTATAAAACTGCAAACATTATGTATTATATGAAAAATCTCTTATCAATAAATGTGAGTGAAAAGTATGTGTATATATTATACATATTAATTAAATGTGTAATACATATGAGATATATTTACAATATATATTTCTATATATATTACATAATATTACATTGTATATTATGAAATATGTAATATATATGTTGTATATGTATATATATATAGAATATATATGTAGTATATGTAATATATAATGTTACATTATATATTATATATTATATAATATTACATTATATATACATATACAACATATATGTGTAATATATATGTTGTATATGTATATATATGGAATACATATGTAGTATATGTAATATATAATATTACATTATATATTATATATTCCATAATATTACATTATATATACATATATATACATATATTATGTAATATATATGTTGTATATGTATATATATATATATATAGAATATATATGTAGTATATATAATATATAATGTTATATTATATATTATATATTACATAATATTACATTATATATACATATATATACATATATGCATATATATACATAATATTACATTATATATACAGAGAACCAGTTTTTAAGCCACCCTTCTTCTTGTTCTCACTGTTTCTCTTGCCATTTTAATCTCTCTCTGATGTTGTTTATACTTTCTCTAACTACCCCGGTGTGGTCAGTATAAGACAGCATTCCTCCTTGAGGGCAGCACAGAATTCCCCTTTCTGAAGGAAATGCAGATCCAGCTCCCTGTGTTTTGGGGGAAGCCTTTCAGACAAGAAAACAAGGAATTATTCCAGATTAGTGATACCAGGTTTTAGCTGTTCCATGTCCTTGTCAATGCCCCCTCTAAGTTCTGAGCAGTGCAAGCCCCGGGGCCAGCATCGGGATTAGATCCTCCCACAGCAAACACCACCTGTGGCCCCTTTTTAACTGGAAATGATAAAAGAAGGGAATTCTCAGGGAGATCTCTATTTCCTGGATGTCAATTGTTATTTATCTATATTTGGTCTGGCTTTGTGGAAGTGTCTATTTGTTTAACTAATCTTTCTGGCAGGCATCAAGCCATGCCTTCTTGGAATAAAAAAGATACATCAAGTCTCAGCCCCATATGAGAATTGGGTCTGGTAACTCATTTTTCTATTTTGTTAAGAATTTTTGTTACAAATTTCTCTTTTCCGGTAATTTTTACGATTTGTCATCTGTTTAATTAAAGCTTTCTGTTTGTTTTGGTTTTTTTTCTGATCTCTCTGAAGGAGTTTTTCTGCAAGCTTTTGCTCTAATACAATGAGCTTTA
>NW_021615313.1:0-5496 GCF_004785775.1 Grammomys surdaster
CACAGATGGTTGTGAGCCACCATGTGGTTGCTGGGAATTGAACTCAGGACCTCTGGAAGAGCAGTCGGTGCTCTTAACCGCTGAGCCATCTCACCAGCCCCCATTTATGTTTTTTTAAAGTTACTTTAAATGAAAAAATATTAATCACAGCAAACGTACCAATTCCTTAGGAAATAATTCTAATCAAGTCATCACATAAGGCTTTATGATAAAACTCTTTGCCCCTAACTTATTTTTTGTTTTGTTTTTTATTATTGGATATTTTATTTATTTACATTTTAGATGCCATCCCCTTTTTCCATTCCCCCTCACTCCCCTTATTCCATCCCCCCTCCTGATCCTTCTATGAGGATGTGGCCCTACCAGTCCACCAACTTCTCCCTCCTCAACATTGAATTACCCCACACTGGGGCATCCAGCCTTCATGGGACCAAGGACTTCCTAGTCTACCAATGTCTGAAAAGGCCATCCTCCACTGCACATACAGCTGAACCAATGGGTCCCACCAAGCATGTTCCCAGGCTAGCGATTTAGATCCTGGGAGCTCTGGTTGATTGGTGTTGTCACTCTTCCAATGGGGCTACAAGCCACTTCAGCTCCTTCAGTCTTCTCTCTACCTCTTCGATTGCGGACACCATGATCAGTTCAATGATTAGCTGTGAGCATCCACCTCTGGTAGAGGTTCTCAGGAGATAGGTATATCAGGCTTCAGTGAACATGCACTTCCTGACATCCTCAACCATGCCTGCATATGGTGACTGCACATGGACAAGATTCCTGGGTCTGGCAGTCCCCAGACTGCTCCTCCTCCAGGCTCTGCTCCATACTTTTTCTCCTTACTTGCTCCCCTGAGGATTTTGTTACTCCTACCACGAAGGACCAAAGCACCCACACGTTGGTCTTCGTTCTTCTTGAGATTCATGACGTACTGGAAGATTTTGGGCTAATATCCACTTATCAGTGAGTACATACCATGTGTGTTCTTTTGTGATTGGGTTACCTCACTCAGGATGATATTTTATAGTTCCATCTATTTGACTACGAATTTCAAGAATTCACTGTTTTTAATAGCTGAATAGTACTCCATTGTGTAAATGTACCATATTCTCTGTATCCATTCTTCTATTGAAGGACATCTGGGATCTTTCCAGCTTCTGGTTCTTATTACTAAGACTTCTATGAATATAGGGAAGCATGTGCCCTTGTTATATGTTGGAGTATCTTTTGGGTATATGCCCAGGAGTGGTAAAGCTGGATCCTCAGGTAACACTATATGCAGTTTTCTGAGGAACTACCAGACTGACTTCCAGAATGGTTCTATCAGCTTACAATGCCACCAACAGTGGAGGAGTGTTCCTCTTTCTCCACATCCTTCCCAGCATCTGCTATCACCTGAGTTTTTGATCTTAGCCATTCTGACTGGTGTGAGGTGAAATCTCAGGGTTGTTCTGATTTGCAGTTCTCTAATGGATAAGGATGTTGAACATTTTTTAGGTGCATTTCCACTATTTGAGTTTCCTCGTTTGAGAATTCTTTGTTGAGCTATGTACCCCATTTTTAATAGGGTTATATGATTGTCTGGAGTCTAACTTCTTGGGTTCTTTTTCTATATTAGATATCAGGCCTCTATGAGATGTAGGATTGGGAAAGATCTTTTCCCAGTCTGTTGGTTGCCATTTTGTCCTATTGGCAATATCCTTTGCGTTACAGAAGTTTTACAGTTTTATGAGGTCTCATTTCTCAATTCTCCATCTTAGAGAATAAGCCATTGGTTTTCAGTTCTGGATCTTTTCTGCTGTGTCCATGTAATCAAGGCTCTTCCCCACTTTCTCTTCTATTAGTTTCAGTGTATCTGGTTTATGTGGAGTGTCTTGATCCACTTGGATTTGAGCTTTGTAAAAGGAGATAAGAATGGGTCAATTTGCATTCTTCTACATGTTGACTTCCAGTTCAACCAGCATCATTTGTTGAAAGTGCTATCTTTTTCCCAGTGGATGGTTTTAGCACCTTTGTCAAAGATCAAGTGTTCATAGATATGGGGATTCATTTCTGGGTCTTAAATTCTATGCCATTGATCTTGCCTATTTGTACGAATATCATGCACTTTTTATCACTATTGCTCTGTACTACAGCTTGAGGTAGGGACAGTGATTTTCCCTGAAGATCTTTTATTGTTGAAAATAGTTTTTACTATCCTGGGTCTTTTGATATTCCAAATGAATTTGCAAATTGCTCTTTCTATCTCTATGAAGAATTGAGTTGCAATTTTGATTGGGATTGGATTGAATCAACAGATTGCTTTCCACAAGATGGCCATTATATTATATTGTCGCTGCCAATACATGAGCATAGGAGATCTTTCCATCTTTTGTATTCTTCTTCAATTTCTTTCTCCAGAGACTTGAAATTCTTGTCAAACAGATCTTTTACTTGCTTAGTTAAAGGCATAACAAGGTATTTTATGTTATTTGTGAAGGTTGTCATGTACCTAATTTCTTTTTCAGCCTGTTTGTCCTTTGAGTAAGGGAAGACTATTGATTTATTCAAGTTAATTTTTTTATCCAGCCACTTTTCTGAAGTTTTTTTTTTTTTTAATCAGGTTTAGGAGTTCTCTGGGTGAAGTTTTGGGGTCATTTAACTATACTACCTTATCATCTGCATATAGTGATATTTTTTCTTCTTCCTTTTCAATTTGTCTCCTTTTGACCTCCTTTTGTTGTCTAGTTGCTCCGGCTAGAGCATACAGTACCATACTGAATAGGGAGGAAGAGAGTGGGTAGCCTTGTCTAGTCCCTGATTTTAGTGGGATTGCTGTAAGTTTTTCTCCATTTAGTTTGATATTGGCCACTGGTTTGCATTGTATTGCTTTTAGTATGTTTTGGTATGGGCCTTTAATTCCTAATCTTTCCTAGACTTTGGTCCTAGAGGGGTGATGACTTTTGTCAAATGCTTTCTCAGCATCTAGTGAGATGATCTTGTGTTTTTTTTCTTTGACATTGCTTATATAGAGGATTACGTTGACCGCTTTCCATATTTTGAACCATCCCTGAATTCCATGGATAAAGCCTACTTGATTTTGTTGGATTATTATTATTTTTTTTGATATGTTCTTGGATTTGGTTTGCGAGAATTTTTTTTGGTATTGTTGCATCGATATTAATAAGGGATATTGAACTAAAGTTCTCTTTCTTTATTGGATCTTTGTGTGGTTTAGGCATGAACATAATTGTGGTTTCATAGAATAGATTGTGTAGTGTTTCTTTTACTTTGTGGAATAATTTGAAAAGAATTGGTATTAGGTCTTCTTGGAAGGTCTGATAAAATTCTTCACTAAATTCATCCAGTCCTAGGCTGGGTTTTTTTTTTTTTTTGATTGGGAGACTTTTAATAACTGCTTCTATTTCTTTAGGGGATATAGGATGGATTATGTGGTTTATCTGATCTTGATTTAACTTTGATACCTAATATCTGTCTAGAAAATTGTCTATTTCATCTAGATTTTCCAATGTTGTTGAGTATAGGCTTTTGTAGTAGGATCTGATGATTTTTTGAATTTCCTCAGTTTCCGTTGTTATGTCTTCCTATTCAGTCCTAATCTTACTATCATGGATACTGTCTCTGTGCCCTCTGGTTAGGCTAACTAAGGTTTTATATATCTTCTTGATTTTCTCAAAGAACCAGCTCCTGGTTCTGTTGATTCTTTGTATAATTCTTTTTGTTTCTACATGGTTGATTTCAGCCCTGAGTTTGATTATTTCCTGTTGTCAATATCTCTTGGGTGTATTTGCTTCTCTTTGTTCTAGAGCTTTCAGGTGTGCTGTCAAGCTGCTAGGGTATGCTCTCTCCAGGTTCTTTTTGTAGGCACTTACAGCTATGAGTATTCCTCTTAACACTGCTTTCCTTTTGTCCCAAAAGTAAGGAAATGTTGTTTCTTCAATTTCATTAAATTCTAAAAGGTCTTTAATTTCATCCTTTATTTCTTCCTTGACCAAGTTATCATTGAGTAGAGAGTTTTTCAGTTTACATGTGTATGTCAGCTTTCTGTTGTTTTTGTAATTATTGAAGGCCAGCCTTAGTCTTTGGTGATATGATGGGATACATGGGATTATTTCAATCTTCTTATATCTGTCTAGGCCTGTTGCTGAGAAGAAGGTATATTCTTTTGTTTTATGATGAAATGTTCTATAGTTATTTGTTAAATCCATTTGGTTCATAACTTCTCTTAGTTTCACTGTGTCTCTGTTTAATTTCTGTTTCCACTATCTGTCCATTTATGAGAGTGCAGTGTTTAAGTCTCCCAATATTATTGGGTGAGGTGCAATGTGTGCTTTGAGTTTTAGTAAAGTTGTTTTATGAATATCAGTGCCCTTGCATTTGGAGCATAGATATTCAGAATTGAAAGTTCATCTTGGTAGATTTTTTCCTTTGACAAGAATGAAGTGTCCTTCCTTATCTTTCTTGACAATGTTTGGTTGAAATTTGATTTTAATCGAAATATGAGGATTGTTACTACAGGGAGTTTAAAGTGTAGAAATCTTTCCCCTGATAGAATACTCTCTAACAAATATATGTGAGTTTCTGAGGGCCACTTAAAAGACCACACTGAAAAATCTAAGCATAATGAAATGTAAAAATTTTTACCTGCTGACAGTCATTGAATATTCCTTTGGATTCTTCAATTTGCTGAGACTCTACTTTTTGAAAATCGAGTTCATGGTAGGTGTGGGCCACAGCATACACAGCATTATACAAATTGTAACCTTCTTCACTCAGGGCCATGTCAAATTTGTGCAGTGCTAACCATTCCTCTGTGTTGTTGAATAGAAAATGATCCATCTTGCTATTGCTGTTCTTAGAGATTGAACAATTAAAATAGTTCCACTTCTGCATAGTCTGAGAAATGTCTATTGGATATTTGGAAGTGTTTATTACTTGTACAAACTTGCTAAATTTAGCAATATCATTGTTGTGGTGTGCAAAAGTGACAGTCCCATGGAAGAAATCAAGACTGAAATCTTTTTTATTTGTGATGACATCCCATTGTGAGGTTGTGATCCAGATTCTCTGAACACCTAAATATGCCCATCTTCTAATGCTGACTTCTAGGGTAGAGTTCATTTCACCATAAATGATAATAACCTTGGCTGATGATGCCATAATTTGTTTATCATATATCTCAGCCCTTGTTGTGTATATCTGCATGGTTTCTGGGATCATATTCACAAATGCTAAACAGATCCCATGCCTTTGCATTTCTTCTCTCAAGTCTGAGAGAAACTGAATGCCCTGGTCATCATCTGAGATGACAAGACCTACCCAAGTCCATCTAAAATGAAGCATCAAGGATGCCATAGCATGATGCAAACACGTGTCCTTGGTTGCTACCTGATAGACATAGGGAAACTGGTCATGGTCACTCAAGTTAGGATTAAATGGTCCAAAGAAAACTTAAAGAACATAGAAAGATAATGAAAAATCCTGTAAGGAATATGAATA
>NW_021615314.1:0-2973 GCF_004785775.1 Grammomys surdaster
CTGGTGGTAGTTTCCTAGTGGATGTGTTTTCTCAAGCAAATTAACGACATGTGTGTTCTGTGTGTGCACATGCATGTGCGTGTACTAGCTTCTATAGCTTCATCATGTCTAATATTTATATTCACCTTAGACCAGGATTGGGTTACAATCTCGGGTTTATATTGCATATTCCTAAAATACGAAGTTGTATAATCCCTGAGAATATACAGAGGTGAAAAGATTCCCCAAACTCCAGAGATAAGATCCCATCAACTCCAGTTCACAGCTTATGTTCTCCCCCTCCCACCATCAGGCCTGACTCGCACTGATGTAGTTCTCATGATGCGGTTTATATTAGATATGATGAAGATATGAAGATTTATATGCCATGGGAATATACTCCAGTTCAAAGCCTGTGTTCTCTCCCTCACCAACATTAGGTCTGACTTGCACTAAAGCAGTTCTCATGATAACCACGAGGTGGCAGCACAACTATATTCTTACAATTTAATGAAAGGGGATGATTTTTTTTAATTAGGTATTTTATTTACAATTCAGATGTAATCCGCTTTCCCCATTTCCTCTCCACACAGGAGCCCCCTATACCATCCTCACTCCAAATGCTTCTATGAGAATATGCCCCCACCCACACTCACTCTCCCACCTCCCCACCCAGAATGTCCCAAACACTGGGGCGTCCAGCCTTCACTGGACCAAGGACTTCCGCACCCTCCTATACTTGAAATTGTTATTTTCCCCTATGTATACAGTTGGGACCATAGGTCCCTCCTTATGTGCTCCAAGGCTGGTGATTTAGACCCTGGGAACTTTGGTTGGTTGGTATTGTTTCTCTCCTCATGGGACCACAAACTCTTTCAGCTCCTTCAGTCTTCACTTTAACTCCTCCATTGGGAACCATATGATCAGCTCAATGGTTAGCTGTGAGCATCTGCCTCTGTATATGTCAGGTTCTGGCAGATCTCTAAGGTGATAGATGTATCAGGCTCCTGTCAGCATGCACTTCCTGACATCCACATCAGCATCTACATTTGGTAACTGCACAAGGGTTGGATACCCAGGTGGAACAGTTACTGGACGCCCCCTCCTTTAGTTTCTGTCCCACACTTTGTCTGCATATTTGCTCCCATGAGTATTTAGTTACTCCTTCTAAGAAGGGCCAAAGCACCCACACTTTGGTCTTCCTTGTTCATGAGCTTCATGTGATCTGTGAGTTGTATCTTGGATACTGCCAGCTTTTGGCCTAATATTCAATTACGTGTGAGTGCATATCATGTGTGTTCTTTAGTGATTAGGTTACCACACTCAAGATGATATTTTCTAATTCCATCCATTTATCTAAGACTTTCTCGAATTCATTGTTTTTAATAGCTGAGTAGTACTCCATTGTATAAATGTACCACATTTTCTGTATCCATTCCTCTGCTGAAGGACATCTGAGTTGTTTCCAGCTTCTGGATATTATAAATAAGGCTGCTACGAATATAGTGGGGCATGTGCCCTTGTTATCTGTTGGAGCATCTTTTGAGTATATGCCCAGGAGTGGTATAGCTGGGTCCTCAGGTAATGCTTCTCCAGTTTTCTGAGGAATCACCAGAATGATTTCCAGAGCGGTTGTACCAGCTTGCAATCCCGCCAACAATGGAGGAGTATTCCTCATTGTGCACATCCACACCAGCATCTGGTATCACCTGAGTTTTTGATCTTGGCCATTCTGACTGGTGTGAGGTGGAATCTTAGGGTTGTTTTGATTTGCATTTCCCTGATGAGTAAGGATATTGAACATTTTTTGGGTGCTTCTCCGCCATTCAAATTTCCTCAATTGAGAATCCTTTGTTTAGCTCTATACCCCGTTTTTAATAGGGTTATTTGATTGTCTCGAGTTTAATTTCAAGAGTTCTTTGTATATATTGGATAGCAGCCCTCTATTGGATATAGGATTTTCCCAATCTGTTGGTTGCTGCTTGCCCTATTGACAGTGTCTTTGCCTTACAGAAGCTTTGCAATTTTATGAAGTCCCATTTGTCAATTCTTGATCTTAGATCATAAGCCATTGGTATTCTGTTCAGGAACTTTTCCCCTGTGCCTAGGTATTCGAGGGTCTTCCCCACTTTCTCTTCTATTAGTTCAGTGTATCTGTTTTATGTGAAGGCTCTTTATCCACTTGGACTTGAGCTTTGTACAAGGAGATAAGAATGGATTGATTTCCATTCTTCTGCACACTGACCTCCAGTTGAACCTGCATCATTTGTTGAAAATGCTGTCCTGTTTCCACTGGACAGTTTTGGCTCCTTTGTCAAAGATCAAGTGACCATAGATGTGTGGGTTCATTTATGGGTCTTCAATTCTGTTCCACTGATCCTCTTCCTGTCTCTGTACCAATGCAATGCAGTTTTTTTCTTTTATCACTATTGCTCTGTAGTACAGCTTGAGGTCAGGGATGGTGATTCCCCAAGAAGTTCTTTTATTGTTGAGAATTGTTCTAGTTATCCTGGGTTTTTCCAAATGACTTTGCAAATTGCTCTCTCTCTCTCTCTCTCTCTTTCTCTCTCTCTCTCTCTCTGAAGAATTGATTTGGAATTTTGATGGGGATTGCACTGAATCCATAGATTGCTATTGGTAAGATGACAATTTTTACTATATTAATCCTGCCAAACCATGAGAATGGGAGACCTTTGCTTCTTCTGGTCATCTCTTCAGTAAAAAAAAAAAAATTCATTCAGTCTTCTCACTGTGTATCTCACACTTGTCTGTAATTTACTTTGTAGACCAAACTGGATTGTCTCTCTAATATAATTTAGTACAACATTTTTTTATCTCAGTTTCCATAATATTAGGCTCTACCCTGCAGAAACCTTGCCCCAGGAGGATCCATCTGATATTCTGAAGCAGCTCCTGGCTGTATAGTACCTTACACTTCAGTGGTCCATCATTTCCATGAGGACAGTGTTTATGTCCCTTTAATATTGCACTGAA
>NW_021615315.1:0-1699 GCF_004785775.1 Grammomys surdaster
TGACAGAATTGGATATTAAATAAAGATATTAAGAGAATTGAATTTAAACAAAGATATTGACAGAATTGGTTATAACAGAATTGATTATTAAATAAAGATATTGACAGAATTGGTTATTGAATAAAGATATTGACAGAATTGATTATTAAATAAAGATATTGACAGAATTGGTAATTAAATAACAATATTGACAGAATTGCCTTTAAATAAAGATATTGACAGCATTGGTGTTTAAATAAAGTTGTTGACAGAATTGATTTTTAAATAAATATATTGACAGAATTGGTTATTACATAATTAGTTATTAAATAAAGATATTGATGGAATTGTTTATTAATTAAAGATATTGACAACTTTTATTCAGTAAAGATATTAACAGAATTGCTTATTAAATAAAGATATTGACAGAACTAGTTATTTAATAAAGATATTGACAGAACTGGTTATTAAATAAAGATATTGAGACACAGAATTGTTTATTAAATAAAGAAATTGACAAACTGGTTTTTAAATAAAAATGTTGACAGAATTGGTTTTTAAATAAACATATTCACAGAATTGGTTATTAAAAATACTGACAGAATTGTTTATTAAATAAAGACATTGACAGAATTGGTTATTAAATAGAGATATTGACAGAATTGGTTTTTAAATAAAAATATTGACAGAACTGTTTATTAAATAAAGATATTGATAGAATTGGTTATTAAATAAAGATATTCATAGAATTGGTTTTTAAATAAAGATATTGACAGAATTGGTTATTACAGAACTTATTATTAAATAAAGATATTGTCAGAATTGGTTATTGAACAAAGATATTGTCAGAATTGGTTTTTAATTAAAGATATAGACAGAATTGGTTTTTAAATAAAGATATTTACAGAACTGGTTATTAAATAAAGATAATGACAGAATTGGTTTTTAAATAAAGATATTGACAGAATTGGTTAATAAATAAAGTTATTGACAGAAATGGCTTTTAAATAAACTTATTGACAGAATTGTTTATTACAGAACTGATTATAAAATAAAGATATTGACTGAATTGGTTATTAAATAAAGATATTGACAGAAGTGGTCATTACAGAATTGATTATTAAATAGATATTGACAGTGACAGAATTGGTTATTAAATAAAGATATTAACTGAGCTGTTTAAAAAGTAAAGATATTGACAGAATTGATTATTAAAAATTCATTATTAAATAATGATATTGACAGAATTGGTTTCTAAATAAAGATATTGACAGAATTGGTGTTTAAATAAAGATGTTGACAGAATTGGTTTTTAAATAAAGATATTGACAGAATTGTTTATTAAATAAAGATATTGAAAAAATGGTTATTTCAGAATTGATTATTAAATAAAGATATTTACAGAATTGGTTTTAAAATAAAGACATTGACAGAACTGCTTATTACTGAATTGATTATTAAATAAAGATATTGACAGAATAGGTCATTAAATAAAGATATTGACAGAATTGTTTATTAAATAAAGATATAGACAGAATTCATTATTTAATAAAGATATTGACAGAAACTGTATTTAAATAAAGATATTGACTGAATTGGTTATTACATAATTGATTATTAAATAACTATAAGGACAGAATTGATTATTAAATAAAGATATTGACAGAATTGGTTTTTTTAAGACAGATCTGTTTATTAAATAAAGATACTGACAGAATTG
>NW_021615316.1:0-2088 GCF_004785775.1 Grammomys surdaster
TAGGCCCTTAACTCACAGACTAACCATCTCAAATCAGTTTTTTTTTTTAAAGGTTTTTTGAGACAGGGTTTTTCTGTACAGCCCTGGCTGTCCTGGAACTCACTCTGTAGACCAGGCTGGCCTAGAAGTCAGAAATCTGCCTGCCTCTGCCTCCCAAGTGCTGGCATTAACGGTGCGTGCCACCACTGCCGTGCTCAAATCAGTTTTTAAAAAGTTAGAAAAGGACTGGATCTAAGCCTTGTATTTCTAAATGAGTTATATAGGCACATTGCCTGTATGAGAGTAACAATATTAATTCTACTTTTATATCAATAAAAAAAACCTCATACCAGTGAAAACCTTAAATCTGTACAAAATAAATTCTATACCAACGTAAGAGATTATAGCTTCAACTTTGTATCAATTATAGAGATTTCTACCAATGTAAGATATACCTATGTAATGTTTCACTTATGAGAAAATTTGGTAACCTATCTTTATTTTTCTATTTCTATGATTTCTATGATACTACTATATCCCCCCTTTCTTTCCTCCCTCCCTTTTACCTAAGAAGGAAGGATAGAGAAGAGGACAGGAAAGGTAGAAATCCCTGAGTTTAAGCTCTCTAGTTACTTCCCTGTTCAAAGCTACATTTGTAAAGTATCCTTTAAATGACAACACATGTATAATTTCTAAAATAACCAGAACCACCCACCCCAACATAAGGAACTGGGATGATGATCTCATTTTCTCTGCTTTCAGCTGAATTGAGGTGAAGAATTCCCATTTGGGGGCCCAAAGGGAAATAGGAAAATTGGCTTAGTCAAAGGAGAGCTAGCAGGTATCATTTGCCTTGCAGTCACTATGTGCTGAGAAAGTTCATTGCTTAGCTAACATTGTTACTGTGACATGCAAGCTAGCATGGCCTCACAATTTCTTTGGATTGTTGCCAAGTGATAGAGAACTCTTTCTTTAAACCTTTGCTGTTAACATGGTGCCTTTTGTGGAATTTTGAAGCCTCTAATATGCTTCCTATCAATACCTGGTGGATTTCATTATTACCTTGTGCCAGAGGGCCTGGCAGACCTGTATGGGATCTTATACGTGTTATATATAGTGGGTAACTCCTTTTTCTAATCATTTGTTGTAGTTGAATAAATAGTTAGGTCAATTCAGAATCATCCTGAATAAGTTAAGCAGTCTCTATGTGTAAAACAACCCTTTCTGCATATTGAGAGTCAGTTAATATATTAAGAGACTCTTGAAAATCTGACAACACCACAATTACTGCATATAATTCAGATTTTTGAACTGACTTATAGAGACTCTCAGCCACCTTACTTATGTCTTCTGATTTACATCCTGCCTTTCCTGATTTACTAGCATCAGTGTAAAATGTAGGGGGCTCCAGATATTGGAGTTCCCTTTATTATATGAGGGAGAATCCAATTAGTTCTTTTTATGAACTGAAGCCGCTTGCTTTTAGGGTATCTGTTGTTAATCTCTCCCAAGAAGTTACTGCATGCTCTTTGCCAATGTTCCTCTTGTGCCCATAATGAGGCAATTTCTGCATTAGTAAAAGGTACAACAATTTCAGCCGGGTCCATTCTGACTAATTGTCAAAGTCTCATTTTTCCTTTTGGTATCCATTCAGAGACCTTCTCAATGTAGATTTTTAATTTCTTACCCTGTTTATGAGCTAAAAATATCCATTCTCAGACATAATCTTCTCTCTGCATGAGAATTCTTGTAGGAGAATGAGTAGAAGGTAAGATAACTAAGATGCAGGCCATCTTTGGATCAATACAATCTAGATCTGTGTATCGTGTAATTTTCTTTCTATCAAAACTAACTCCTTCTTAGCCTCAGGTGTTAGTTTCCTGGGGCTATTTAAATCTTTATCACTTTGTAAGGTTTGAAATGAATTACTCTGCTCTTGAGTGGCCAAGCCAATTGCTGGCCACAGCCAGTTGATATCTCCCAGTAGCTTCTGAAAATCATTAAGGGTCCTTAACTGGTTTCTTCTGATTTGTACCTTTTGTAGCTTAATCCTTTGTAGACTTATTTTATATCCTAGATCCTTAATAGAATCCCCTCTTTGTATTTTTT
>NW_021615317.1:0-3074 GCF_004785775.1 Grammomys surdaster
ACATATATTTTAATATCATACATTGTTGTAGTTATCTTACTATTTTGACAATTTCTTATTGTGTATAATTATAAACTAAACTTTATTATAAGAATTTACGCATAGAGAAATAACAATATATCATGTCTGGTTCTATCTATTTTTTTAAACATGCAAGAGTTACCTTAGGAAATTGAATCTTCAATAAAGATGGGACTCCCACAAGTAGTTTGTACAGGTGCTTTTCCTATATTCTTGTATTAAAGACCTTTAATTTCCCCAGAAGTAAACATTACTGAAGAACTTGAAAGTATGTAATCGCAAGATATCTCTCTAATTGCTGCAAAAAATTAAGAAATTGTTTATAGAATTCTTAGAAACATATTTCTTATTAGAAAACTTTTTGTCTTGTCATTGACTGTCACTGTGTCATTTAACATATAAAAGTAACGGCCATGGCCTCCGCGGCTCTCTAAAGCCATTTCTGCCTCTCACTTGCAAAGCTCCAGAGGAAGTGCCCACCCATACCATGGCTCTTACTGCAGATGCACTGGTGGTAAAGCACCCAGGAAACAACTAGCTACAAATGCTGCTCGCAAGAGTGCACCCTCTACTGGAGGAGAGAAGAAACCTCATCGTACAGGCCTGGGACTGTAGCACTGTGAAATCAGATGCTGTCAGAAGTCCTCTGAACTTCTGATTCATAAGCTCCGCTTTCAGCCTCTGGCTGGTGCAAGAAATTGCTCAGGACTTCAAAACAGATCTGCGCTGCCAAAGTGTAGCTATTGGTACTTTCCAGGAGGCAAGTGAGGCCTATCTGGTTGGCCTTTTAAAAGATATCTGTGAGCTCTCCATGTCAAACGTGTAACAATTAACATCCAGCTAGCCCCCCTTATACGCGGAGAGCGTGCTTAAGAGTCCACTGTAAAAGGAAACACTTCATTCTCAAAAAAGTTTTTTTCCTCTCCTCCTGTTATCACTAGTGCTGAATGTTAGATATTTTTTTTCATGGGGTCAAAGCTACTTATGTATATGATTGAGAGTGAAAACATAGGGGACAGAATCAAGTATTAGAAGTTTCTACACGTTCATTTGAGTGTGAATTTTTAATATAAATGCAAGATGTAAAACATTAATGCAAGCAAAATGTTTCAGTGAACACATTTTAACCGTTCAACTTTATAACCATTATAAATAAACCTGTTAAAAATTTCTGGAAAATGTCAGCGTTTGGATTTTATAAAAAATAAGTAAAATATTGATGGCACCTAAATGTTGTCTGTAGCATTTTTATCATACACTAGACTCCACCCATTCATTATACTGTTCTAACTGAGTTGTCCTACATGCAAGTACGTGCTTTTTATGTTGTCTGCTTTCTGTTCTGTTCCTGTAAGTTTGCTATTAAAATACATTAAACTAAAAAAAAATGGTAATGGCCACTGAGTTTTAATTTCAGATAACAAATTCACTTAAAATGTAAATATGCCACATGCAGTATTAGGGTAGCACTTTTATAAATTAAAACTTAGCTAGACTGGCATCATTTTATCTGTCAACTGTAGCCACTATTCTTGCCAATATGGATCTATTATGAAGGCAGTGGTCCAGGATGCTTAGTGCTAGAAGAACAAATTGCCAGCTATACTGTGTCAAACTACACTAGCTCTGACTTCACAATAATCGTGGGTCAAGAAGATGGCTCAGAGAATCTACATCCTGCCTCAAAAGCCAGACAATCTGAATTTAATCCAGGGAATTGTCATAAACAGTACAGAGAGAAATGTAAGGCCAAAAAAGACAGTTGATTCTTCTAATTTATTCTCAAATCTTCAGATGGACTAAATAATCTGTGTGCATGCCCTACATGCATATAGGAGTGAGCATGTGTGCACGCACACACACAAACACACACACACCACAAATATACGCATCATTTTAAAATTGTTTCTTCTATTTATTCCCTTCTGTGGCTTCTGAAATCTTGGAAATCTCTGGGTATTCCTCTTAGTATTTCACTTTTATCAGAAGAATATCAATCACAAGATTTTCCATTCACAATGCTGAGCCTTTTCATGTAGAATTATTAATTTGAGATTTTACTACACTTTTAATAACTTAATAGTATCTACATTTATTTCTTGATGATGTTCAATTGTATGAATCTTTCTCTGTCTCTCTGTTTCTGTCTCTTTATCTCTGTCTCTGTCTTTCTCCCTCCATACTACCTTTGAGTATTTTGAAAAACAAAAAAAAAAGTATTCATACATGTTCTGGTCCATGATTTTTTTATTCTGTTTTTATTTTTTAATTTTTTGTATTTATTTTATTTTTGTCATTTTTATTATTTAAAACAATATTCAGATTTAAACAAATTTGACCATTATTTTTCCTCCCTCAAGTTGTTCCAGATCCTCTGCCCTTCCCTTACCTACCCAATTTTAAGTTCTTTCTCAACAAACAAAAAACAAATATAGCAATAAACCAACCAAAATTAAAAAAAAACATAATACAATACCCATGACAGAAAAATGAAACAATGACAAATAAACAAACAAACCTTCACTAAACTGTAACCAAATAAAAACATGCAAATATAGTCAAGCCCATTATCTGTTGGTCAACTAGTCATGAGTATGACTCGCTCTCTGGCTAACTCTCTGGCTTACTCTCTGGCTCACTCTCTGACTCACTCTCTGGCTGGCTGGCTCACTTGCTCTCTGGCTGGCTTGCTCGCTCCCTCTCTGGCTGGCTGGCTCACTCGCTCTCTGGATGGCTCTCTTGCTTGCTCTCTGGCTGGCTAGCTCTCTGGCTGTCTCCCTCTCTGGCTCACTCTCTGGCTCTTTCTCTGGCTCACTCTCTGGCTCACTCTCTGGCTGGCTGGCTCGCTTGCTCTCTCTGGCTTGCTGGTTCTCTCGCTCTCTGGCTGGATGGTTCGCTCGCTCTCTGGCTGGATCGCTCACTCTCTGGCTGGCTCCCTCGCTCTCTGGCTGGCTGGCTAGCTCGCTCTCTGGCTGGCTCGCTCTCTGGCTGGCTCGCTCGGTCTCTGGCCAGCTCACTCTCGCTCTCTGGCTGGCTCGCTCTCTGGCTGGCTC
>NW_021615318.1:0-3051 GCF_004785775.1 Grammomys surdaster
GGAAATCAACACTTTTCTCATATGTTCCTTTTGACCATGGTGTTTTGCTACAGCAACAGAAACTAAGACATTAGCAAAATGGTAAATTGCCTCATGAGGAATTTGGAATATCATAAATTACTGATAGAACAAAAAGAACCAATTTGAAAAGGAGAGATAAGGGTGAATGTTAGTAGAGTGTGGAGCATGGTGACAGCAATGCATATTGTTGATGGCCATCACAAGGAGCAGGATTTTTGAGTCTCTTTACAATGTATTATGAAGATATTAAGAATATCAGGTAACCTATTAAGAAGGGTACAGTATATGAAAAGGACCATGGGGTTAAGATTGTGTCTGCAATACAAGGCTCTTACACTTTATATGAAAACACACCACTTTAATATGAAATGAATGTGTTTTATTTAGTGAGAAATATCAATATTGAGAATAATATCATACACAATACCTTTATCACAATAAAGTCAGTGAAGTCTGTGAACACTTAATTCACTCTAGATGAAAGGCATCATTATAAATTTTATAAGAGCAGGAGTAATGAAATCTTACTTGAGTTTAATATTACACACATGAAAACAGACACACACAAAGACACACATTATTATTATTATTGAACATCTGTTGTTGAACTCAGTGTCATTTTTCTCTCAAAGTATTGTTTGTTGCTTTTTTTTTTACTGCTATTTTCTAATTTGTTTTTTACATTATAGTTTAATTGTCCTTTCTTTACATTTTCCTTCTCTACAATATCCTGTGCACCCCTTCCTGCAACCCTATAATGTACATGGCCTCTTATTTAATTAATTGCATTGGTTTATATTCTGATTGCTTATCATTTGGTAATACATGGCTAATCTTTTTTCCCTTTCTTGGCTTTGTCAACCACTTATATTCCCTGATTTACATTTTCCTGCAAATGCTTATGCAGGCTAAAAGCTTGGAAACTTTCTTCCATCAAGTTTGGTATGCTCACTGTTGTGTTCCTTCTTGAGATCATATGGTGGGGGTAGTATTGGTGCAACTTCATGGTCTACCTATGCTCTTTCTAGAAGATTTATGTTCACAGGCAAGATCCTAACCTTTTGATTCTCAAAGTCTTTCCCACTGTCTTCTTCACTTTTCCCTGAGCATTGGATGAGGGAAAATATTATAAGAGGGTACATTGCTTGTTTTTAAGTGTACATGTAGAATTGAAGGAGTCTATATGGTGTGAGTCACACTCAGTCTTTATTCCCTTTACTTTTTCATCTGGTAGCATGTTGTGTACTCTCTAGCAACTTGAATTCAAGGCATCAGAGGTAAGGCTTCCAGTTGGGAACCAGTCTACGTCTGATGAATTAAGTCAAGATTGTCTTCAGGACTATCTCCTTACCACCAGTTTCTATAGAGGAACAATATCACTCAAGACTTAGAGATCTGCTTGAGAAAACATGTCAATCAATATAAGGGGCTAAGGTGTTGGGTAACTTCAAGGAAACAGTATCATCAAAACACAAAATAACTGATGATTGCATGAATGCACAAAAATTTTCTCATCATTCACAAGAACTGCACATGTTCAATTCATATAGTATCCCACTACTAAGTATGAGGCATGGACAACTGCAAATGTATTATAAATGAAGAATAGATGGTGGTGTCTTTCAAAGAACATTTTTCTGTTATATTGAACTTCAATATGATTACCATTCATGTTCTCTATGTTGGTGTTATATCACCTGACAAAGAAATTGATGATGAAAGCAAAAATATCCACATAAATGCATTATTAAGAAAATAAAAGTAATTCAGTCATGATAGAATACTGTTTTGTGCAGGTAGTCATGTGGCCTTAGCTGATATTTATAACTACCTTCCTCTAGTACTCATTTTGTAGTTCCTTCATCCTCCTCTACTAGCCCCTCAGCAAGTTGGAAACCTTTTCCTAGAAGAGTGACCCATACTTTTATTTCTGCTGTATCTGTGCCCTTTGTCACCCTGTCTGGATTAGACTGTTGCATTTTCCAGTATACTTTAATGAAAAACTGTGTAGAACCGATAGATACCCTAAAGGATCTCCTGCACTCCAGATATAAATTGTGTAACATACTTTGTGGACCCACTGTCATACTTCCCTGACATTGAAGTAAGTTTGTTGGTCAGATGCAATAGTGTGTTGAATACAATGATGGTGAGTAAAGCACTCTCCAATTGCATGGAAGCCATTCTGTGATATTGTGGTTTTGGGATAAGCATTATGTGAAGGAAATATAACTCCACAGACAGAAATATATCTGCTCCAGTAAGGGTGAAGCATTATTCTTTTAGAGAGGCAGGAGTCCAATGTAGTCAACCTGGAACCAAGTCATTGGCAGGTAACCCTGGGGAATGTTCCCATGTCAGTGGCTCAGTCTTGGTCTCTCCTGTTGATAGATCTGTGCAGTGAGCCTTCCAGCCTGGAGTGGGTAGTGGCGGGGCACAAGGTAGGACCCTTGTGATGGCTTTAAAGTCTGAAGGTCTCAGAGCATTCTGGCTTTCTGACCTGTAGTGAAATGCTGATGATAACTTCTAAAAAGTCCTAGAAACTTCTGAGGGTAAAAGATTGCAGGCTTAGGTGATTAACACCTGTAGCCTAACAGCAGAGGATTAGGCAAAGTGGCCTTTGTTCTATTTCAGCTAGAACTGCTGGGCCCTGACTTATGCCTGCTAGTCTGAGGTCCCAAGAAGAAAAAGCACTTAGAGAAGTTATTATCGAGTTTATTACTAAGTGTAAAAAGTTTCCTATGAAAGTTTTCTAAGTGGAAAAGTAGAAAAGTCCTAAGTGGGGAAAAGGAAAACATTCTAACAAAGGAAAATTTCTAAGTGAAAGATTCTAAGCAGGGGAAAAGGAAAGGAAGTGATGAACGGCGCCTAATGAACCTCTACATCTATGATTACTGTACTCTTGTACTTTGTCTTTGTCTTCAGTACTTATACATCTTTCAGAGTACATGATCACATGTTACAAAGTTCATCACAAGTTCAAACCAAAATTCAAATCATAATTTGAAATAGAAGTTTACAACAGAGAAT
>NW_021615319.1:0-1642 GCF_004785775.1 Grammomys surdaster
TTCTCTTCTATGCAATGACCATGGATATCCATCTCTCCATGAAACCCGAGCCTTGGAAACTGCCACATTCCATGCCTGTGAGTCCATCAGACTCTTGGTTGCTTATAAAGACACAGTAGGCCCCTGGCCTCTAAGGAACTTTCTGACGAGGGTGAGATGTGGATTAGAATCTATGTGGGCATCCAAGACAGGTGTGACATGGGCCAACCATGTTCCAGAAGGAACCTGTTCTTTGTTCCTGAATCCCAGGAGGACAAACGCATTGCAGTAGGCAGAGAACTGATGGAAGACAAGCCTGTGCTAGAGCAAGACTTTTCTCCAGGTCGTTTTTGTTACCGAGAGCTTCCTCCTGTATAAAAAAGACACCATGAAGATACTTGTCCCTCATTGAAGCAAACTTACAAGCAAGTACAGTCCAGCCATCATGGGTGCTTGACATCAAACCAGGCTTTTGTCCTCCAGCATCTCAGAGATGAGTACCCAAGGTTCTTTAGAGAAGCAGAACAAGTGCCTGATAATGGATGTATAATAGTGGATGATATATATCTATATGAATATCTATATCTATATATTCTGCTGCATATCAAATATATATATATATCCTCATTGCCCTCTGTATACATTATTCTGGTTATCTACTATATAAATATATGGAGCATACACACACACACACACACACACACACACACACACACACACATATATATCTCCTGTGTATTAACTATATATATATATTTACATGTATGACAGTATCACAATATTGTCATCAAGCTGCCTTTCTAGTTTCTCCATACTTTTTCCATGGTAACCCTCTCAACCCATTAGAACAGTGGTCGTTATGCCATGGGTTGCCACCCAGAATATCGGATGTCCTGCATATCAACCAATATTTACATTACAATTCATAGTGATTGAAAACTTACAGTTACAAAGTAGAAGTGAAATAATTTAATTGTTGGGGGTCACCCCAACATGAGGACCTGTATGAAAGGGTCGCAGCACTGGGAAGTTTGAAAACAACTGCTCTAGAGGGTCTCATGCTAATCCCCTACTATAGTGTTTGAAACCCACAGGTTCTCCATTGCTATGAGACCTGGGCGTTGGCTCAGCAGCTTCCCTGGGATCCTAGCAATGTCTGTTTCAGCTGCAGCTTTGTAGAGCAAGGTCATCTGAGTTCAGGGTTTCCCTCTACACTCTGACGTCTCCGTAGACTCACGGCTCCTAGGCGTTCCATGAAAACATACATGCAATCTGTAGGAGCCACTAACTTAGCTTGTGAGTGCCGAGCCTTGAGAAGGACACACACGGATTTGGGGAAGGAAATTAGAGTTCCATCCCTTGGACCTTGGCTGCTCAGGGTCGATGGTCCCAGTGCAAGGGACTGAGAGACTTAGGCTTTGCTAAGTGACTTCCACAGAAGGGTGTTGAATTGTATTTGGAAGATATCAGAGAGCTAGGAGACAGTGGCAGGGCCAGGCAGGCTGTGGGTGGCCCAGAAAGCTCAGATGGAGTTAGGAACTGTGAGAAGATGAGGTGTGAGATCCAAGGGAATCGGGGTCTTGCCTGGTTCAGTCTCTTTCATATATGCTGTCTGTCTGAGGTGACAGGCTTGGCCTTCAGCCTAACAGACATGGGTGGGAGC
>NW_021615320.1:0-3778 GCF_004785775.1 Grammomys surdaster
AGAATAAAAAGAATGGAAATGGGTAAAACCTTAGAGATGAAAGGCTTGAAAATTTAGAGCAGATAAAGTTTAGATATGAAAGATTTGAGCATCATTTGTTTGTGAAGGTACAGGAGTGGCTTCCTTAAAGGGAGATAATGTGAAAACCGAGCATGGAGTCCAGAGCCTTTAAGTGAGCTGTGATTAGGCCAAGTGTTTTATCAAAAAAAGTGAGGTTTTAGGATCTTCTGATTCCAAGGAGAAAGAGATAGTCATACCGTGACCACAAGGGCATAAAGGAAGAGACAAAACACCTGTGAGAAGTGGGTGCGGTAAGGGTAGAAATAAAGTTTAAGGTCATCTAAGGAATCTAAATGGAGCTGAGAGGGAACAGTTTAGAAAAATAAACCACCTCCAACCCAGTGATGATTCCCGTATCCTAGAAGTCTAGGAGGGCACTGAGAAAATATGGCCCATAGCAAACAATTTGTAGCAAGAGTTGTGGAGCAAAGGGTTGCAATCCTTAGGCCCAGGTGAAGATGAATCAGGTACTCTGAGGAAGAGGAGGAAGAGGCAAGGAAATAGTCACTTGTCCAAGAGGGCAGAAGGAAGCTGTAGGGCTGCAGCTCCTAGAGGAAGGAAGTCAAAGCTCCATGAATTAGCTGAGAAAAAGATTTCAGAAATATAAGTGACATGATGTCTAGAATTTATATCTAGGGCAGCCCCAAGAGGAGTAAGAGACTTGTAGGAGAGAAGTTTCACAAGTCACAGAGGAGTGTCGTCTCTATTCATGTTAAACGGGCAGGGCTACAATGGTTCCTGGTTCACCAGTGTGGCTTTGGTAGTACTAGTAAGGAGAAGAGGAAGTTCTGAATCGATACTTAACACTAGAGGACAAGAGACCAGCAGTCAGAGCAGGTAGAGGAGAACTCTATTAAAAAGATGGACTGGAAGACACTTCTGTGGAAGAAGAGGTTTCCAACACAGGGAGACAAGTAACTGTCTTACTTGTCCCTTTGTTCAGGACCCTAGAGGGTGTGGCAGGATCCAGAAGCCAGAGAGAGATGTTTGATGTTTTTCCAAGAGGTGAAGCAGGCTTCAGTAACCAGTGAGGTGCTTACAAAAATAGATGACCAGAAATGAATTATTAGAACAGGGGGAGAAGAGTGACACTGTAGAATTTGGAGTCAAACTTGTTGCCTGGCAGAAGCCAGCAACAAACAAACCAGGCCAGTCAGATGAGATGCTGCAGAGAGACTGATCCTGTATGCGGTTTTAGTACCAGATGAATAAAAGGAGGCCGTGACCACTTGTAGGCATGTTTGAGAAGAATGTTTTGTTGAAGGAATGAGTTAGGGCACAACTATGAGTATCTGGAAACATCCAAGCCTCAGCTGTGCAGAATATACTTGGCCTTTTGTTTTGAGGTGAAGGAATCAGAAAGTAATTGAAGAGGTGGGGGAGAAAGAATGTGGAAGCAACTTCTCTGGGAACCCATGGGTTTTTCAGGTGAACGTAATAAAAATAATTTGAAAACCAACTAATGAGATTTACCAACAAAAACAATAAGACATCTTTTGACAAACAAATATTGAGAGAAAGATTGACATTATTAACATAGTGAAAGTACTGCAAGAAGAAATCTATCTACAAATGACTTATTTCAAAATTGATACCAAAGTTGTATTAGAAACAGTATATTCAAGCACTGTTTCCTGAAGAACAAGGGATAAACAGTTTCATCGTATATGAATGACAGATAGTTTTTCCAACTAAATTATAAAAACAAACCTAGTAAGATCTCTAAGTCCTCAAAGAAATTAAAAGTACTCATTTACCCATTCTGTATCACTAAATAAAAACTTGGGAGGGCCCAGAGCACATTTCTTGCTGTGAATCTAAGCAGTGTTGGGACAAGCATCTAAAAATAACAATATTTTACATTATTTCAAGGGAATCTTCTTCTACTCAATGTATGTTCTATTATTCTGGAGTGGTGGCTCGGAGACAAACAGCAACTACTGCTTCTCCAGAGGACACTGGCTCAGTTACAGCACTCACACTTACTGGGTGGTTCATGACATTCTGCAACACTGGTTCTAGTTGATCTGCAACCTCCTCTCATGAGAGAATTCACTAAGAATATTATTTTTTTTGTCCTGTTTACTTAACTTCCTGATTCTATGTATTTACATGACAATAAAAAAATCTCTTACAAATTTAGTCCAATTTGCCATTCATTGAAAATTAAAACAGCCCATATACCAGATTTCTTAACCATGGAAATACATGTTTTATATTTTTTCAAATTAACTCTTCTATTAATTCTCCAACATATACTGTGAATATAACTAAGTCACTATTTGAAGGAAAGTGTTCTGTAAGCATGAAAAGTATTTCTTTTGTGTGTGTGTGTGTATGTGTGTGAGTGTAGTCCTATGAGGATATATGCCCTGCCATGAAACAAACACATATTTCAGGAAATCTCCCTTTAGTCTAAGGCTTTTAAAATGAAAACACAATTTTTAATAAAATTAATGTGCATTGATTTAATCTTGCAATAACTTCACTTTCTACTATTGTTTTCATTGCTGTGAATTTCATATACAGCTTAGAAGAAAATATGCTGATATGTGGAATCTTTTATGGGTGTTTAAAAAAATAAAAATGATAATGATTAAGAATAATAATGCTGCAAATTTTTATTTTGAATTGCTGATAAGCAAACATGTATGGAGAGAGTACTTCTCTTCCTTGGTGTGGCCTGCCCTCTTTCTAATACAACTTGCAACTTTCCTACCAGTTTCTGATCAGGAAAACATGGACGGGAAAGAGAAAGATGAGGAGGCCAGCCACAGATTTCCTCCTCACAGACAGTCCTCTCAAGAGCAAGAAATCTGCTCTTTCTGTGGATTTGTGAACTGGTAAATCCTAAGGGATACAAAGGAACTGAGAGTCAGAGGGATGGAGAGACACAGGCAGCAATTGTAGCTAATGCAGAATTCTTAGCAGCAGTTCCTGTCCTAAGCTGTGTCAAGTTCACTGCTACCACAGGCTCAATCTGTGCTGCTGGGGATGTCCTGTAGCTATGCAGCTGTGGTTTTCTCTTCAACCTTAGTTAGTACAGGATTGTTGGGTAATGTTCGCGCAGGGCCTTGGGCGGCCTGGTGGGCACGAGCCGATGGGACGAACCAACGAAACGAGTGCCTTCCTGGGACCCTCTGCTCTCAGCATTCTGTGTTGACTATTCGGTCTCACCCGCCCACACTGCCATGGCAACCGCAGGGTCTCAGGAGCAGGCACGAGGGACAAGACACAGGCCAGCGGCCCCGGGGACGCAGTGCACACGCTGTTGTCAGGAGAAAGTGTCCCACGGCCCGCTGGAGTGCAGAGAGCAGCGGGGTGGGTGGAAAAGGCTTTTCTCCCTCCCCTGCCCCACGTGGACAGGGCTGCATAAGAGTCTTGACTTACACAAAGAGTCCAGAGTTAAAAGAGGCATGTGGACAGATTTTGGCATGACAGTGGGTTCAGATGGTGACAAAACTCTCCCAAAAAATGTCAAAAGGGGTTTGCTTATATTGGAAGAGGGGAAGAAGGGCAAGGCTTTAGGTATGTTAGGTCTCTGGGTTCTGGGGACATGGCCAAACACCCAGGATTCCACAGCGCCATACAGAATCAGACAGGAGTTCACTGATTGAAACTCTTGATCTCCTCTGGTCCCAGGTGTAGAATTCCATGTTTCTGTTCTTGTTCATGACTGTCTCCTTAGTCAGCAAAATGCTGTCAAAACTTTTATCTC
>NW_021615321.1:0-2658 GCF_004785775.1 Grammomys surdaster
ATTTCATCCTAAAACAAAAGAATATACCTTTTTCTCAGTACCACATGGTACCATGTCCAAAATAGACGACATACTTGGTCACAAAACAGGTCTCAACACATACAGAGAGATTGAAATAACACCTTACATCCTATCAGATCACCATGGAATAAGGGTGGTATTCAATAATAACAAAAACAATGGAAAGCCCACACATATGCAGAAACTGAACAATGATCTACTCAATGATGACTTGATCAAGGAAGAAATAAAGAAATTAGAGACATTTTAGAATTTAATGAAAATTAAGGCTTGGACTAAAAGTTATGGGACACAATGAAAGTAGTACTAAGAGGAAATTCATAGCTCTAAGTGCCTAAAAAAGAAACTGGAGAGAGCATACACTAGCAACTTCACCTGAAAGCTCTAGAAGAAAAGGAAGCAAATGTACTCTAGAGAAATAGATGACAAGAAATATTCAAACTCGGGTCTGAAATCACCAAGTAGAAACAAAAGGAACTAAACAAAAATGTCAATGAAATCAGGAGCTGTTTCTTTGAGAAAATCAACAACATAGATAAACCCTTAGCCAGACTAACCAGAGGACACAGAGAAAGTATCCAAATTAATAAAATCAGAATTGAAAAGGAAGATATGACAACAGAAACTGAGGAAACTCAAAAAATCATCAGATCCTACTAAAAAAAAGCCTATACTCAACAAAGCAGGAAACCTGGATGAAATGGACAATTTTCTAGACAGATACCGGGTATCACAGTTAAACAAGGAGCAGATAAACAATCTAAACAGTCCCATAACCCCTAAAGAAGTTACAGCAGTCATTAAAAGTCTCCTCACCAAAAAAGCCCAGGGCCAGATGGTTTTCATGCTGAATTCTATCAGACCTTCAACAATGATCCAATACCAATTCTCTTTAAACTCTTCCAGATAATAGAATCAGAAGGAACACTACCCAATTTGTTCTATGAAGCCACAATAATGCTCATGCCTAAACACAAAAAGACACAACAAAGAAATCTTCAGATCAATCTCCCTTATGAATATCGATGCAAACATAAAATTCTTACAAACTGAATCCAAGAACACATCAAAACAATCCTCCATCATGATCAAGTAGGCTTTATCCCAGGAATGCAGGGATGGTTCAATATACAGTAATCCACCAATGTAATCCATTACATAGACAAACTCAAATGGAAAAAAAATCCACATAATCATCTTACTAGATGCTGAGAAAGCATTTGACAGAATGGTAAAAGGATTTGGCTTCATGGTAAAAGTCTTGGAAAGGTCAGGAATTCAAGACCTATACCTAAACATAGTAAAAGCAATACACAGCAAACCAGTAGACAACATTAAACTAAATGAAGAGAAACTTGAAGAAATCCCCTTAAAATCAGGGACTAGACAAGGCTGCCCACTCTCTCCCTACCTATTCAAAATAGTACTGGAAGTCCTAGCCAGAGTAATTAGCCAATGAAAAGAAGTCAAAGGGATACAAATAGGTAAGGAAGAAGTCAAAATATCACTATTTGCAGATGATATGATAGTATACTTATGTGACCTCAAAGTATCCAAGAGAGAACTCCTAAACATGATAAACAACCTCTGAACCCTGGCTGGATATAAAATCAACTCAAACAAATCAGTAGCCTTTCTCTACTGGAAGGATAAACAAGCTGAGAAAGAAATTAGTGAAAGGATACCCTTCACATTAGTCACAAATAATATGAATTACATTGATGTGAATCTAACCAAGCAAGTAAGCAAGTGAAAATCAGTAGGACAAGAACTTCAAGTCTCTGAAGAAAGAAATTAAAGACCTCAGAAGATGGAAAGATCTCCCATGCACATTGATTGCCAGGATTAATATAGTAAAATTGGCCATCTTGTGGAAAGCAATCTAAGATTTAATGCAATCCCTATCAAAATTCCAACTTAATTCTTTATAGAGAAAGGAAGAGCAATTTGCAAATTCATTTGGCACAACAAAAAACCCAGGATAGTGTAATCTGTTCTGCACAATAAAAGACATTCTGACCCGGGCAGTGGTGGCTCTTGCCTTTAATCCCAGCACTTGGGAGGCAGAGGCAGGCAGATTTCTGAGTTTGAGGCCAGACTGGTCTACAGAGTGAGTTCCAGGAAAGCCAGGGCTACACAGAGAAACCCTGTCTCAATATATCAAAAAAAAAAAAAAACATTCTGAGGGAATCACCATCCCTGTCCTCAAGCTGTACTACAGAGCAATAGTGATAAAAACTGTATGGTATTGGTACAGAGACCGGAAGGAAGATCAATGGAATAGAATTAAATACCCAGAAATGAACCCTATGGTCACTTGATCTTTGACAAGGAGGTAAAACCATCCAGTGGAAAATGGACAGCTTTTTCAACTGATAGTATTGGTTCAACTGGATGTTTGAATGTAGAAGAAAGCAAATTGATTCATTCTTATATCCTTGTAAAAAGTTCAAGTCCAGGTGAATAAAGGACCTTCACAAAAAAACAGATACAATGAAACTAATAGAAGAGAAAGAGGGAAAGATCCTCGAATACTTGGGCACAGGGGTTAAGCTCCTGAACAGAAGACCAATGGCTTATGCTCTAAGACCAAGAATTGACTAATGGGACCTCATAAAATTGCAAAGTTTCTGTAAG
>NW_021615322.1:0-476 GCF_004785775.1 Grammomys surdaster
TCTGTGATAACTCCAGCCCGTGTCAAGTTCCACACAAAACCAGCCAGCACAATTACATTCATAGTTCTTCTCCAACATGGGCTCTTTTATACTTTAGCAGAAAATAACTTTGTAAAAAGCCTTTTGTCACATGGATTATGTTAATAAGATTTCTCTCCAGTATGTGTTCTTTTATGACATTGGAGATTACTCTGTTGTGAAAAGACTTTACCACACTGAACACATTCATAAGGTTTCTCTCTGGTATATGTTCTTTTATGACTTTTGAGAGTACTCTGTAGTGAAAAGACTTTACCACATTGATTACATTCATAAGGTTTCTCTCCAGTATGTGTTCTTTTATGACTTTTGAGAGTACTCTGTAGTGAAAAGACTTTACCACATTGATTACATTCATAAGGTTTCTCTCCAGTATGTGTTCTTTTATGTTTTTGAAGATAACTCTGTATTGCAAAGGCTTTACCACAATGATTACA
>NW_021615322.1:576-2150 GCF_004785775.1 Grammomys surdaster
TTATGTTTTTGAAGATAACTCTGTATTGCAAAGGCTTTACCACATTGATTACATTCATAAGGTTTCTCTCCAGTATGTGTTCTTTTATGACATTGGAGATTACCCTGTATTGCAAAGGCTTTACCACAATGATTACATTCATAAGGTTTCTCTCCAGTATGTGTTCTTTTATGACATTGGAGATGACTGGGTCTTGCAAAGGCTTTACCACAATGATTACATTCATAAGATTTCTCTCCAGTATGTGTTCTTTTATGATATTGGAGATAACTGGGTCTTGTAAAGGCTTTACCACACTGATTACATTCATAAGGTTTCTCTCCAGTATGTGTTCTTCTATGATATTGGAGATGACTGGGACTTGCAAAGGCTTTACCACACTGATTACATTCATATGGCTTCTTCCTGCTATGATTTCTTACATGCCTGCAATGATAATTGGCACAAGTGAAAGCTTTACCACTTTCATTACCCTGATCAATCTTTTGGTCAATATGAATAAATTTTACATTTTGGTTTAATAGTAAAGAAGAACCATATCTTAAGATTTTACCACTTCAGGCTTAGGATCAGGGTCTGGTGAAGGGGCTGGAGGTGCCATGTCGGGCCGGGAAGGTGGCAAAAAGAAGCCTCTGAAACAGCCCAAGAAGCAGGCCAAGGAGATGGATGAGGAAGATAAAGCTTTCAAGCAGAAACAAAAGGAGGAACAGAAGAAACTCGAGGAGCTAAAAGCCAAGGCCTCGGGGAAGGGCCCCCTGGCCACAGGTGGAATTAAGAAATCTGGCAAAAAGTAAGCTATTCCTCACATCGGAAGTGACGTGACCCTCCTCCTCCATCCCTATATAACCATCTGGATTCCCTGCCGTGACATCTTTGCCACCTAATAGCTAGGATGAAGTGTTATCCTGGAGCCTGTTGTTGTACATTGTAATAAACTTTTGTAAAAAAACCAATGAATAAAGTGAACAATGCAATGGCTCGTTGTCTTTAGTGTTCAGCAATTCCTACCTCAGCTGTGAATTTAAAGTGAACACAGTCTAGAATCCCACTAGAGCCTTGTTCCATCTTCATTGTATTATGAATTCTGTACCACTTTGAATTAAACAAACTCATTTAAAAGCCAAAAAAAAAAAAGATTTTACCACTTCATATGTTCATAGTGTTCTCCCCAACTCTGGCTTCATGCCTCTTTAAAAACACCTGTGATGACAGGAATATTTACTACATGGCTCACAGGTATAACATCCTTTCTCTCTATGAGATTTCTATATGATGTGTTTCATGTATCTGAAGGAAAATGCAAAAAGGAGACCTTTAAAACACTGATTATATTCATAAATTTTCTATAGTGTGAATCATCCCACATTAGCACTGTGAACCTGGAAAAACAAAATTTTACACAATTCTAGTACCCAAGGGGATATTCTGCAGTGTGACTATGGGGATGTTCCCTGTAAAGTCAGAAAACCAATTAATTACAAAGTTCTACTATATTTAGAAAATCTTTCAAAGGCAAAATACTACATATCTTCTCACTGTTCTGGAGTAAAGATAGGGATGTTGCTCCTTTAAAT
>NW_021615323.1:0-1121 GCF_004785775.1 Grammomys surdaster
AAAAGTCCTAAAAACTTCTTCTGAGGGTAAAAGATTGCAGGATTAGGAGATTACCACCTACATCCTAACAGTAGAGGATTAGACAATGTGGCCTTTGTTCTGTCTCAGCAGGAACTGCTGGTCTCTAACTTATGCTTGCTACTCTGAGGTTGCAGAAAGAATAACACTTAGAAAAGTTACTATAGAGTTTATTACTAAGTGTAAAAAGTTTCCTATGAAAGCTATATAAAGGGTCAAGCAGAAAGGTCCTAAGTGAGGAAAAGAAAAAAATTCTAATAAGGAAAAATTCTATGCAGGGGAAAAGGAAAGGAAGGGCTGACTACTACAACTACTACTACAACTACTACTACTACTACTACTACTACTACTACTACTTTCTTTGTCTTTGTCTTCAGCACTTACATATCTTTCAGAATATATGATCACGTGTTACAAAGTTCATCACAAGTTCACACCAAAAACCAAATTATAAATTTAGCTAGAAGTTTAAAACAGAGAATAATTACATGCATATCCATTAGGAGTCATTATCTGGCTAAACATCCATCACCTGTCTAGCTCCACAGGTTCAATGAATGTTTAAAACTAACACTAAGAAATTAGTGAAGTTGTGTATAGATAAAGCCAGGCAATATTATATCTTCTGTCCTAGCACCTATACTAAATTGTGAGTTCCTTATTAGTGACCTTTGGTTAATTGTTTTACAACCACTTGGAATGTGCTCTAAGTAGGAGAAAGTCTGGTTACTATCTAAGAGCAATTAACTGGTGACACGTGGGAGACTGGCAGAGTTCTCATTGCAGTTTGGACTATCAGAAAAGGATCTAATAGCAGTCCCACTATAAAAAAAAGCTTATAATAATCATTGATATAATTTTAGGAATTCTTATAGGATCACCAATAAGACTTAAGAAGTCATCTATTCGTCTACATAGCATCAACACAAGATAGTACATCTGCATGGATCTGCAGATGTCTGCTCCAAAGGGGTGTGCTATTGCTTAGTGATTGTTAGATATGTTTAATACTAATAATAAGAAAAGCATATTAATTGCAGAAATCTTTTCTAAAATATGTCCCTTACAGCCTTGGTGAATAAGAGACCACTTGTCCCAGATTA
>NW_021615324.1:0-1423 GCF_004785775.1 Grammomys surdaster
TAATCTATGTGTAAGAAAACAAAAATTGAATAGTACTATCTAGCCAGACAGTGGTATCGCACGCCTTTAATCCCAGCACTTGGGAGGCAGGCAGATTTCTGAATTCGAGGCCAGCCTGGTCTACAGAGTGAGTTCCAGGACAGCCCGGGCTATAAAGAGAAACCATGTCTTGAAAAACCAAAAAAAAAAAAGTTTTGTCCAATTATAAAAAACATTATTCTTCAAGTCAAGAGCTACAAATATCTGTCCAAGTGATATTTTGGACATATCTTTGTAATATCTGCAACAGCAAAGAAAACAGATAATGCAAGTACTCTACCACAATGTTTCTCCATAAATATTCTAACAATTGTAATATGTATGAAAAATGAGAATAATCTCTAGATCATGTGATAGAAAATTTACTGATAAGAGGAATTTCTATACAACAGAAATAGGACATGTAGAGAAAAATATAATTCTTTCATAAATTTACAATATGTAATACTCAAGCCTCAGGCATTTGGAGACACCATCAAGTGGGCAAGAAGCAATGGGCGTAAGAGTGCATAAATTTTAAGAGAGAAATCAGGACATTTTTGGAAAGCATGTCACTTTATAACACTTGCATGTCACATACAGGCTGAGGATTGTTGTCAGCTCTTAAGAGATCATAAATTCCTGTTCCAGTCATAGATGCTGGTCTTTAGTTTCAACAATAGTAAATACATAAACTGAATGTATATCATGGAATTATTTTGTCTATGTGTTTAATGGGAACAGTACCTCTTCCATTTCTGGAGACTGAACAAGTGCTCATTCTAGAATGTGAAGAATAACACATGGTTTTACATACTTCCACCATGAAGTCAATAAGAACACTGGGATGTCGACTTTAAAACTTAGAACTGACATTTCCTCCAATACACACCTGTTTCTGGATAGATGCAATGCCGCACTTGTGAGTCTTCCAGTAAAAGTTTACTATCACTTGCTTTATCACAATCTTTGCAAAGTAGATAAACTAAAATGGCGATGTGTAGTGTTCAGACACTGTGGGTCTTGAGTACTAGAAGACCATAGTTATAGCCTAGCAATCTCTAGGAATGTTTCTTAGAGACTGGCTTCCACTACTCCCAGATGTAACTGACTCAAGTCACATCTAAGTGCTGTTACAATGTATATCTCTTTCCCTATCCCTTACCATCAAAAGAGGAGACATTATAATATCATACAGTAGAAATAAATATTTATGTATAGATTAAAATCAGGAGAGCATTGAATAATATTTTTCAAGCCCCGAGAGAAAATAACTGGCAACTGTAATGTTAAATCCAAAGAAGTTGCTACTAGTATTGACAGTGTATAAGATACATTTAAATGTAGTAATTCATTAAGACAGGTTTTTTAGTCCAATGCCTACTTAGAAAATAAGCTGATGAAA
>NW_021615325.1:0-3714 GCF_004785775.1 Grammomys surdaster
AAATTTTAAATTTCTCCATTAAGGTCTGTGTCCATGGTTCATATCTCTCCTTTTGTCACTCTTCCTGTTCCTTGAGTTCCTGTAGTCTCTGTTCGAGGTTATGCATCAATATCTTGAATTTTTCCTTATATTGTAACTCTGATAGTTTAGTGTCCATTTTATTTTGATTGATTAGTTTTAAAAGGCTATTCTCCAAGTCTTGCTTCCATTCCTCATTATTTTCTGTCTGCTGCTCAGTCTGATCTGTGAGCTGCTGCATCCTCTGTTCTAGCATCTTTTCAAGCTCCTGTCTCCCACTTTCACTTTCCTCTTTCTCTTATTCTGATCTATAATATCTTGTGTCTTCAATTCTACTGTTTCCTCTAAGCCCTGTTGCCAAGATATAAGTTTCTTTTTCTGATGTTCATGCTGCTCTATAATTTCCTACATTGTCTGTTCTAAGCCCTGCTTCCATAATCATAGTTTCTGTTTATGTAGTAATTGGAATATTGCAGCACCTGCCTTATTTTGATTTGTTAGCTTTGGTAAATTATTTTCTAGAACTTGTTTCCAAATTTTATCTCTATCTCTTGCTGTTGCTTATTTTGAGTAATAAAATGCTGAACCTTTAGTTCTAGTGTTGCTTGTAATCTTTTTTCTAAGGCAAGGAATTTTTTATCTAGGGCCCTATCTTTTGAGACGACATAGTAAATCAAGAGAATAAATATTGCAATACTGATAAATGATAAGGTGTCTATTTTCCCTAAATAGATTCCTGTCAAACCATTCAAAATATCATCACATAAAACCCAAAAGATATTTATTGTATTTCTCATCTTTAAGTATCAAAAGGTTATATATCTTGTATATATCAAAGAATTATCTGGTCCAGAGCCTTCAGTTCACTGTTTCTGCCTGAAAACTACCTTGTAGGCAGTTGTGTTCTAGGTTCACCTGTCCCTCCTTGAAGTTTTTACAGAGTGCTGATTAAGCCCAGCTGCAGGCTCAGGTGCTGCTCCTGACCCTGGCCTTAGTTCTCTGTCTGGGGGTTGGGGGAGGGAGCCTCTCTGTGGTTGTTTGTAGGGCCCTCAGACCCACTAAGCTTTCAATACATGGTGGTGTAGCCTAGAAGCTGCCTGAACAGTATTCAGGGGTTGAGGGGCAATGAACTTTTATCTCAGGTTAGTTGAGTTCTAAGCAATAAATTTGGTGCCAATTTGTTGCAGTAAATCTCCAACCCAAATAAGACCAGTCAAGGAAAACACAACTTAATAATTAAGGATATAAACTGCACAGCTAGGTTGGTCAGATTTACCATTACACTACTCTATTCCCCAGCTATGAGATCCCTTATAACTTGGGATTTAATTGGACAGAAGGTTCACAAGAAGTCACCTGTGTACAGACTCACTCCTCCTTTTCAGCCTCTCCCAGGAAAATGGAACTAGCATCAAAATACAAGGCTGGGACTATCTACAATATTCCAGTCTGCTTTGTTTTCCTTAACATTCATCATGGCGGTTCTCTTACTTGAATCGTGCCATTCTGAACTCTAAAGTAAGTAATCTCTTCCTGACAAAGTAGCCTTACATATAGTTTTTCAATCTTGGGGTATTAAATTTGCTTCTATCACTGTATCCAATAAAGCTTGTGTGAAGGGGGCAGTAGGCTCATACTTTGCCACAGTTGTTTTTAATTCTTTTGTCTCTTTGAACTCCAGTCCCTGATATTGTCTGACTCTTTTGTTCTGCTGGTCAATTATATGAACTACAGGCAAAGGTAACACGTCAGATGTACCTTGCCCATCCCTGTAGGGCTGATTCACAGCTCTTTCTAACGGCGATTAGCACATCTCAGAATCATTGCTCTGTACCTGATAGACACTTTAGCTCCTGTAGCTCATTAGTCAATTTCTGCAGCTTAATTTCCATCTGTAATTTATATACCTCATGTCCATCTGGGCAGCATTTGCTGCATCAAAGACTATAGGTAGAACAGAAGGTGTAGAGGAAGGCCTTTTTAAAAAATCTGCTCCCTCCTCTGGGTCTAATTCATCATCAGAATCTCCAATTTTTTTTATCTGATCTGTAAAAGGTATACCAGGTCTCTACTTCTCTGATTTAGAGTTGTGAGACCCTGTTTCTGTAAAAGAGCTCAGTCTCTGGTAGGCGTTCATGAATCTCTTCAAGCTGTGCCTGGGCAGCAGCTAATACCTGCAAGGTCTTTTTATTTATTTTATTAGCAATAGCATCTTTTATAAGTTCCCAGACACAGAGCGTGTTAGGATCTGCCTGGGTGGTTCTCAAAACTTCTCCGACTGTTTTCCAGGTTTTCATATTCAAAGTTCCTTCTTGTAGGAACCATGGGCAGCATGAATCTATTTGAGCCAAGAATTTTTCTAACATATGATTTAAAAACCCTGCTCCTCCTGCCTGGAGTAGCTCTTTTAGGCTTTGGGAAAATGCTGGTTTAGAATTCACCTGTCCTGTGGAGGGCCCTGCTGGGCATAGGTGGAAGAAGGGAACCTGGAGGGCATGAAGGCTGGATGCCCCAGGGGGTGGGAATTTTGAGGGTGGGGAGATGGGAGTGGGGGGGTAGATAGAACTTACATCCACAGAGAAGAAGGAGGAGGGGTGAGGGGATTGGGGGTTCCTGGGTGGGTGGGGGATGGGGTAAGGGGACAACATAGGAAATGTAAATAAAACATCCAATAAAAATTTAAAAAAAAAAAAAAAAAAAAAAAGAATTCACCTGTCCCATGTTTCGCAGTCACCCCCTAGGTGAAATCTGTTTCAGGTCAACACCTATTCAGCCTAGATCATATTCACTAAAAACACACTTGGAACATGGCCTCCAAAAGATCAGTAGCGCAAGTATCAGAGTTTGTTCATTTCTTACCAAGTGTGGGATACTCTTCTTCTTCCATTTTCTGTGGAGCTCCACCTAAGACAGCATTTCTCAGCGTGTCCCCCATTTTAAGGCCCCTCATTGAGGCACCACCTGTAGCCGCCTGTGGCCACAGACCAACTGGGTTCACCTGAAAGAAGGGCTGGAACTGCTAAAGGCATGCAAGGTCGAGAAAAAAGATGAAGCCAAGACAAAGTTCTCTGATCAAGGCTCCAAGTTTAATATTCAGCTCTTCTAATTTAAAAGAGAAGCCCCACCAAACCCCTTCTTGTTTCAGCCAGAGATGAGTGGGGGAACCCATCCTTTGTCACAGCTGGAGATGTCTCAAGACAAGCTCAGTGGGCAGTTTACTTTTCTATGTTCCTGTAGCAGGTTGTACCTGCAGCCAAGGTGGGTACCTCCACCTAGGTCCTATTATTTGATCTATTGTGGTAAACAAGGTCTTTCAGGCCTGCTCAAGGCTGAGAGGAGGGCACATGATCACACCAACGTCTAAGCAGGATACACCAGTGTACACTCTTTATTTATATTTTTCCTTTTATCAAAAAATATTTTACAAATTAGTTGGAGTTTGGAAGGTTCCAACTCCTAAGTTTATATTGCCCTTGCTGCCAGTGCTTTGAGATCACCCAACCCACACAAAGCTCAGCCTCACTGATCACTGGCTAGCTATAGTCAGACCTGAATTTCCCAGGAGTGTGTTAGGATCAAGTTCTTTGCAGCTGTGCTGGCATCTATAGGGTCACAGAGACTGCAAGATTACTGCCCAGATATTTCTGGTTTTCAGAGTCTCTGTTGAGAATTTTATGTATTTCTGATAGGTCTGCC
>NW_021615326.1:0-1193 GCF_004785775.1 Grammomys surdaster
CATGGAGGTATAAAATTCATCATCAGTGAATGGCTTTTATATTGAGAATTATGATTAGAAGTATGTGTGTATATGTGGTCTGTCGGTATGTGTGTCTGCGTGTGTTTTGTATGTATGTATGTCTATGCGTGTCTGTGTGTATTTGTATATGTGTGTATATGTGTGTCTGACGTACATGTGTATATGTGTTTTTACGTGTGTCTGTCTGTATGTTTGTGTGTCTGTATGTGTGTACGTGTGTGTGCATTTCTGTGTGTGTGCATTTCTGTGTGTGTGTTTTTCTGTGTGTGTTTCTGTGTGTCTGTATGTGTGTACGTGTGTTTGAGAGAGAGAGAGAGAGAGAGAGAGACAGACAGAGAGAGAGAGAGAGACAGACAGAGAGAGACAGAGAGAGAGAGAGAGGCAGAGACAGAGAGAGAGAGAGAGAGACAGAGAGACACAGAGAGAGAGAGAGACAGAGAGAGAGAATGCAACAGAGGTCAAAGAACAACTTTCAGGGGCTGGTTCTCTCCTTCCACCGTGGGTTCTTGATCCAACAGAGGTCACCAGGCATACACAGTAAGTGATTTCACTAACTGAACCACTTCTATAGCCTCAGTTAACAGCTTTTTAAAGTTTTTAAAAAGTTTTTAAAACGTCTTTAAAAAGTTTTTAAACTGTTAGTTTTAAACCCCCCTTCCAAAAGGACACAGAGGTTTTGTGTGTGTGTGTGTTTTAGAAAATCTAAAATGGCAGCTAATCTAGCGATCAGCCCATGCTGAGTGGTATGTTTCCAGTTTTCTTGTTGACTGTCTTAACTTCACTGAATTAAACTTTAAATCAAACAGATAGCATAACCAGTGAGTATTGGTCGAATGTTGATTACTCTCAGATTTAGTGACTGAGGTCTAATTCAACCTGAGTGCACTCATAATCTCCTTTCCCTGGGGGCCATGTTCTCCCTCACCAAGGCTTCCCAGAGACCTGCACATTTGTTTTCAGACTGCAGCTGCTGCTTCCAGGTTGAGGTCAGCCCTGTCCCAGAGGAATGGTTCAGCAGTGAAGCTTGTCCTCAACTCTCATAGAACAGATAGAGTGTGAGTCTGAGAGCATCTAGCATGCCCCTTTACTAACGGATGCCTATGAAAGAAAACTATTTCTCAGTAATCTCCCTCTCCCTCTCCCTCTCCCTCTCCCTCTCCCTCTCCCTCTCC
>NW_021615327.1:0-1440 GCF_004785775.1 Grammomys surdaster
GCAACCTTGTCTAGTCCCTGATCTTAGTGGGATTGCTTCAAGTTTCTCTCCATTTAGCTTGATGTTGGCTACTGGTTTGCTGTAAATTGCTTTTACTATGTTTAGGTAGGGGCCTTGAATTCCTGATCTTTCCAAGACTTTTATCATGAAGGGATGTTGAATTTTGTCAAATGCTTTCTCAGCATCTAGTGAGATGATCATGTGGTTTTTTTCTTTAAGTTTGTTTATATAGTGGATTACATTGATGGATTTCCGAATATTGAACCATCCCTGCATTCCTGGGATAAAACCTACTTGATCATGATGGATGATTGTTTTGATGTGGTCTTGGATTCGGTTTGCTAGAATTTTATTGAGTATTTTTGCATCGATGTTCATAAGGGAGATTGGTCTGAAGTTCTCTTTCTTTGTTGGGTCCTTGTGGGGTTTGGGAATGAGTGTAATTGTAGCTTCATAGAACGAATTGGGTAGTGTTCCTTCTGTCTCTATTTTGTGGAATAGTTTGAAGAGAATTGGTATTAGGTCTTCCTTGAAGGTCTGATAGAATTCAGCACTAAAACCATCTGGTCCTGGGCTTTTTTTAGTGGGGAGGCTTTTGATGACTGCTGCTATTTCCTGAGGGGTTATGGGACTATTTAGATGGTTTATCTGCTCCTGGTTTAACTTCGGTACCTGGTATCTGTCTAGGAAATTGTCCATTTCATCCAGGTTTTCCAGTTTTGTTGAGTATAGGCCTTTGTAGTAGGATCTGATGATTTTTTGAATTTCTTCAGTTTCTGTTGTTATGTCTCCCTTTTCAGTTCTGATTTTATTAATTTGGATACTGTCTCTGTGCCCTCTGGTTAATCTGGCTAAGGGTTTATCTATCTTGTTGATTTTCTCAAAGAACCAACTCCTGGTTTTATTGATATTTTGTATTGTTCTTTCTGTTTCTATTTGGTTGATTTCAGCCCTGAGTTTGATTATTTCCTGCCTTCTACTCCTCCTGGGTGTATTTGCTTCTTTTTGTTCTAGAGCTTTTAGTTGTGCAGTCAACTTGTTAGTGTGTGCTCTTTCCAGTTTCTTTTTGTAGGCACTTAGAGCTATGAGCTTTCCTCTTAGCACTGCCTTCATGGAGTCCCACAAGTTTTGGTATGATGTGTCCTCATTTTCATTGAATTCTAAAAAGTCTTTTATTTCTTTCTTTATTTCTTCCTTGACCAAGTCATCATTGAGTAGAGAGTTGTTCAGTTTCCATGTGTACGTGGGTTTTCCATTGTTTTTGTCATTATTAAAGACCAGTCTTAGTCCGTGGTGATCTGATAAGATGCAAGGGATTATTTCAATCTTTTTGTATCTGTAGAGGCTTGTTTTGTGACCAATTATATGGTCTATTTTGGAGAAGGTACCATGAGGTGCTGAGAAAAAGGTATATTCTTTTGTTTTAGGATGAAATGTTCT
>NW_021615328.1:0-3057 GCF_004785775.1 Grammomys surdaster
TTCTGAAGACAGCCACAGTGTACTCACATACATAAAAATAAATAAATAAATAAATAAATAAATAAATAATAAAATAAATAAATTGTTCAAAAAAGAATCCATAGAGAACATGGTTTCCTGGTTTGGTTTTTTTTTTTTTTTTGTGGTAGGAAGTGATATTATATGGATGTAGGTAATATTTCCAACTGCATCAGATACATACACTAAATATGAGCAATTTTACTTCAAGTATAACACTTTTCCACCACCATGCACACCTAGGAAATCTCTGCATCTCTGAAACTCCTTTTCTACCCTGAATCATGCCAAGGTACATGGTGTTAGTGGAAAGGTGAAAGGATTCTGATCAACTATTACAAATGGATGATCCCCGTCAACTCCTTTATACTACTTTCAAAACTATTTTATAAAAGTTGTCACACAAAACTGAATGAGAAATGAATTCAAACCTTCTAGAAACCAGATCTTCACTTTTCCAGTATGTCTTCCTACTGCACAGCAAAGCAATGCTTGTGTGTGCACAGTCGAAAGTGATATTATAAGATTTTCACTGCCAGGGCTTCAGTGTCTTGCTGTCACATCTCACCCCTTCCACCCTTTTACCCACTCATCCAGGGAATCCACACTCAGGTTGGGTAAAAGGCCAAGGGCCTCTGCCCAAGTCAACACATGGACCAACTGAACCACAGTCTCACCCACAGGCTATTTCAATCCAATCAGATTAAGACTCAGCAGACCTCCTGGCCTAGGGACAGTGCCCCCCATACTCACCATGACATGGCTTGTGGTCACCCTTACTGCTCTCTACAGCTCTATCAGGACAGTCCTGGAAAGAACCTGCAAGCTACCTCCCACTGGTGCTCCTGATTGCCAGGCCTGCCCAGAGCCCCTTGTTAGCTTAGAAAACCAAGCTGGTCCTTAGGACAGAAGTAGCTCCTCTACTAGGGGATCAGAGATCAAATGACTCAGACAGCTGAGGCCTTCCAAGTTCTGCGCTTCCACCCTAGGGACAGACAGAGCCCTACTCTGGGAAATTTGTATTTTAGTAGAACTTTCCATTCTCCCAGAGTACTTCCTGTTACTCTTCCAAGGCACAGAGACTTTGTATGCACATTACATTACATACTCAATATTACAGTGGAGCCATCTCTACCAGGTAGCTGGGAAGTCCTGTAGCCAAACTTCTGTCAAATCAAACAGTAGCCACAATTAAAGCAAACTGTGGCCATTAATTTGAAAGCAAGAAGTGGTCAATGAGATGTGAGTGAAAAAAAGAAATGAAAAAGCATGGCTGGGCAGTCATGGTGCACGCCTTTTATCCTAGCACTTGGGAGGCAGAGGCAGGTGGATTTCTGAGTTTGAGCCCAGCCTTGTCTACAGAGTGAGGTCCAGGACAGCCAGGGTTACACAGAGAAACCCTGTCTCGAATAACAAACAAACAAACAAACAAAAGAAATGAAAAGGCATGGCTTCTCCTTGTTATGGTGTAGTAGACATTTTATTATAGATAAATGGGAAAGCATAACAAGACCTAGGGGCATCCGGGAAATTTCAGATTGGCCATGATCCAAGCCAAGTAAGGAGAGAGAAGAGGGTAGAGGATAGAGAGTAGAATCGGATCATGAGGTCAGAGTTCTAGAGAAGTTTCTGAGGTTTATATTTTACATATTATAGCAGACCTGGCCTCCAGGTATTCCCAGCACCCCTCAGTCCATATCTGCCAAACCTGCCCCAAACTTGAACTTTCCAGTCTAGGGGCTGGGCTGACTTCTCATGGAGGCTCTTTCCTATAAAATCCAGACATTTGGATCTCCTCTTGCTTTTTTCTTTCCTTTCTCTGTCTGTGCACACACCCTTTCTTTCTTTCTCTTCCCCTCAAGCCACCTCTCCCAAAGTAACTTCCCCAATAAACCTGCGTTTAATATAATCTAATATGGATTCAACTGGATTATTTCAAAGGCAAAGGAATAACCTATCACCAGTGAAGAGAAATAACCTATCAGTTGGGAGGGTAAATGATAGATAAAAAACACCAGTTGACAAAATGGTTGGATTACATAAGGAAAGGCAGTTGAAAGACAGACCAACCCCTGGGCTAGAGGGCAATTCTACCGGGCACACCTTGTAACAGGTAGGAATTGAAGAATGTCATGCAGGACTTACAGGCACATCTGCTTTTCTTTGGTAGACAGGCACCTCAGCCATTTGTCCCAGGGTTTGGGACTTAGCAGTAAGAAGAAATGAGTAGGTTCAAATGATTAGTAATAATCTCAAAAAATACTTAAAAAGTTTGAACAGGTTTTATGGTTCAATATTGTTCAAGGACTAGACATATGTATTAGTTCACACCAAATATTATTCATACCTTTTCTCTCAAGTTGTACACTTTCAGACAAAAATATAACAATCCTGATATGCACAGTGACACCAGTTTGTACAGATTTTCTGTGCTGGTTGAGCTAGTGTAACTACAGAAATTTGGTTTCTAAAAATAAATTCAGTTCCACATCCTGATTCTTGATTGCCCTGGTCTGTGAACTTCCAAAAATGGCCAGTTTAGACTTTTACTGACCATGTAAAATTGATTACCTAAGTACTCATTACTAAAGTGAACTACTGTCAAAACAGGAAAGCTCCCACTTTCTTTCCTCCACACTTTCTTTCTTTCTGTACTATGACTACACCAGCTTCAGAGTTTTTCAGTGAAACTCAATTGTTACACAGGTCCCTCTTTATTTGTAATTTCCACAAAAAAAACCATGGAGGTTAGGAGACACTCATTCACTAATTTCTTTTCCTTCACACTGAGCAGTAGGGCCCAGCCTGAAAGGAGATGTATAACTGACTTGAAGGCATAGTGCAGCAGAGGCAGGATTAGGTCTTCAAAGTGTAAGGACCCAGAAAGAGGACCCCAACTCAAGTCCCAATCACCACACACCCAAGGAGACACGAGAGACTGACTTGATGCAGAATAGCAAAACGCAGTTTACTAACAAGGGCCCTTGGATCGAAACTCATCCCACGCAGGGGATAGAATTTCGATGAAGACCCCAGAAA
>NW_021615329.1:0-1028 GCF_004785775.1 Grammomys surdaster
CAGAGTTAGAAAAGGAAATTCTCAAATTCATATGGAATAACAAAAAACCCAGGATAGCGAAAACTATTCTCAACAATAAAAGAACTTCTGGAGGAATTACCATCCCTGACCTCAAGCTGTACTACAGAGCAATAGTGATAAAAACTACCTGGTATTGGTACAGAGACAGGCAGGAAGATCAATGGAATAGAATTGAAGACCCAGAAATGAACCCACACTCCTATGGTCACTTGATCTTTGACAAAGGAGCTAAAACTGTCCAGTGGAAAAAGGACAGCATTTTCAACAAATGGTGCTGGTTCAACTGGAAGACAACATGTAGAAGAATGAAAATTGATCCATTCTTATCCCCTTGTACAAAGCTCAAGTCTATGTGGATAAAGGACCTCCACATAAAACCAGATACACTGAAACTAATAGAAGAGAAGGTGGGGAAAAGCCTCGAATACTTGGGCACAGGGGAAAAGTTCCTGAACAGAACTCCAATGGCATATGCTCTAAGATCGAGAATTGACAAATGGGACTTCATAAAATTGCAAAGTTTCTGTAAGGCAAAGGACACTGTCAATAGGACAAAACGACAACCAACAAATTGGGAAAAGATCTTTACCAATCCTTCATCTGATAGAGGGCTAATATCCAATATATACAAAGAACTCAAGAAATTAGACTCCAGGCAACCAAATTACCCTATTAAAAAATGGGGTATAGAGCTTAACAAAGAATTTTCAACGGAAGAAACTCGAATGGCCGAGAAGCATCTAAAGAAATGTTCAGCATCCTTAGTCGTCAGGGAAATGCAAATCAAAACAACCCTGAGATTCCATCTCACACCAGTCAGAATGGCTAAGATTAAAAACTCAGGTGATAGTAGATGCTGGCGAGGGTGTGGAGAAAGAGGAACACTCCTCCATTGTTGGTGGGACTGCAAGATGGTGCAACCACTTTGGAAATCAGTCTGGCGGTTCCTCAGAAAATTGGACATAGCATTACCCGAGGATCCAGCTATACCACTCCTAGGCATATAC
>NW_021615330.1:0-6244 GCF_004785775.1 Grammomys surdaster
GGACCATAAAGCCTGTTCAAACTTTTTAAGTAATTTTTGAGATTATCTTTAATCATTTGAACCTTCTCATTTCTTCTTGCTGCTAAGTCCCAAACCCTGGGACAAATGGCTGAGATGCCTTCCTACCAAATAAAAGCAGATGTGCCTGTCAGTCCTGCATGACATTCCACAATTCCTACCTGTTACAAGGTGTGTCCGGTAGAATTGCCCTCTAGCCCAGGGGTTGGTCTGTTTCTCAACTGCCTTTTCTTATGTAAGCCAACCTTTTCTTTAAATGGTCTTTTTTATCTATCATTTACCATCTTGACTGATATATTATTTCTCTTCACTGGTGATAGGTTATTCCTTTGCCTTTAAAATAATCCAGTTGAATCCATATTAGATTATATTAAACACAGGTTTATTGGGGAAGTTACTTTGGGAGAGGTGGCTTGAGGGGAAGAAAAAGACAGAAAGGGTGTGTCCACAGACAGATAGGGGAAAGAAAAAAGAAAGAGGAGACCCAAATGTCTGGATTGTATAGGAAAGAGCCTCCATGAGAAGTCAGCCCAGCCTCTAGGCTGGAAAGTTCAGGTTTGGGGCAAGTTATGCCAGATATGGACTGAGGGGTGCTGGGAATACCTGGAGGCCAGGTCTGCTATAATATGTAAAATGTACACCTCAGTCCCTTGTCTAGAACACTGACCTCATGATCTGATTCTACTCTCTATCCTCTACCCTCTTCTCTCTCCTTACTTGGTTTGGATCATGGCCAATCTGAAATTTCCCAGATGCCCCTATGTCTTGCTATGCTTTCCCTTTTATCTACAATAAAATGTCTACTGCACCATAACAAGGAGAAGCCATGCCTATTCATTTCTTTTGTTTGTTTGTTTGTTTGTTTGTTTGTTCTTCGAGACAGGGTTTCTCTGTGTAACCCTGGCTGTCCTGGACCTCACTCTGTAGACAAGGCTGGGCTCAAACTCAGAAATCCACCTGGCTCTGCCTCCCAAGTGCTGGGATTAAAGGCGTGCACCACGACTGCTCGCCCATGCCTTTTCATTTCCCTTTTCACTCACCTCTCATTGACCAATTCTTGCTTTCAAATTAATGGCCACATTTTGCTTTAATTGTGGTTACTGTCTGATTTGACAGAAGTTTGGCTACAGGACTTCCCAGCTACCAGGTAGAGATGGCTCCACTGTAATATTGAGTATGTAATGTAATATGCATACAAAGGACTCTGTGCCTTGGAAGAGTAACAGGAACTACTCTGGGAGACTGGAAAGTTCTACTAAAATACAAATTTCCCAGAGTAGGGCTCTGTCTGTCCCTAGGGTGGAAGGGCAGAACTTGGAAGGCCTCAGCTGTCTGAGTCATTTGATCTCTGATCCTGTAGTAGAGGAGCTACTTCTGTCCCAAGGCCCAGCTTGGTTTTCTAAGCTAACAAGGGGCTCTGGGCAGGCCTGGCAATCAGGAGCTCCAGTGGAAGGTAGCTTGCAGGTTCTTTCCAGGACTGTCCTGATAGAGCTGTAGAGAGCAGCAAGGGAGACCACAAGCCATGTCATGGTGAGTATGGGGGGCACTGTCCCCAGGCCAGGAGGTCTGCTGAGTCCTAATCTGATTGGATTGAAATAGCCTGTGGGTGAGACTGTGGTTCAGTTGGTCCATGTGTTGACTTGGGCAGAGGCCCTTGGCCTTTTACCCTACCTGAGTGTGGATTCCCTGGATGAGTGGGTGAAAGGGTGGAAGGGGTGAGATGTGACAGCAAGACACTGAAGCCCTGGCAGTGAAAATCTTATAATATCACTTTCCACTGTGCACACACAAGCATTGCTTTGCTATGCAGTAGGAAGACATACTGGAAAACTGAAGGTCTGGTTTCTAGAAGGTTTGAATTCATTTCTCATTCAGTTTAGTGTGACAACTTTTATAAATAGTTGTGAAATTAGTATAAAGGAGTTGATGGGGATCATCCTTTGGTAATACTTGATCAGAATCCTTTCACCTTTCCACTAACACCATGTACCTTGGCATGATTCAGGGTAGAAAAGGAGTTGCAGAGATGCAGAGATTTCCTAGGTGTGCATGGTGGTGGAAAAGTGTTATACTTGAGGTAAAATTGCACATATTTAGTATATGTACCTGATGCATATGGAAATAATACCTACATCTATATAACATCATTTCCTACCACACACACACAAAAAAAAAACCAAACAGACCAGGAAACCATGTTGTCTATGGATTCTTTTTTGAACAATTTCTTTATTTATTTACTTATTTACTTATTTATTTATTTATTTATTTATTTATTTTTATGTATGTGAGTACACTGGGGCTATCTTCAGAAACACTACATGAGAGCATCAGATCTCATTACAGATGGTTGTGAGCCACCATGTGGTTTCTGGGAACTGAACTCAGGACCTCTGGAAGAGCAGTCAGTGCTCTTAACCACTGAGCCATCTATCCAGCCCTTTCTTTATACATTCTTATACTACCATGTTTATGTGTGTCTACAGTATACAGAGGTCTCACGAAATGACAGACTTGCTATGAATCCCAGAAATGTGTTCAGCATATTTTCCAGGCACTTGAAAGTAACTTAAAGAAGTATCAGAATTCTCATGCTTGTTCCATTTAGATTCACGGTGGCCTAAATTATTAAATAACCTAACTTCTCATTAGTAGATGACAACCTGCATGCCTCAGGAGGACCCTGAGTTATATGAACAAAGACAAAGCAATTGTTAGAGTATTGTACACTTATAAAGGATTATACTCTCACAATCAGTGCTGTATCCCTTACAAAACAGCATGTAATTACGGCTTAGGCACTGTCAATCTGCCCAATTCTTTCTCCCATCTTATTTTAATATGTAATGCACTCTCATTTGTCAGGTGAACATTAGAGTTACAGCCACTTTGTCTACACAGCCGGTAGCAATAGAAAATGAAGGGCAGAAAGAACACAAAATCTAGCTGACAAAATCAACTTTAAAGTTTTGTTATAACATTTTTTAGTTAATTTATGATTTTTTTGTAGCAAGAATAGTTTCAGAGATGAAAAGCAAATGTGCTCTTATAGATAGGATACACGAAAAATAAAGACTTGCTTTATTTTGATGGTCTGAGAGCTTTCTGCCAATGAAACATATTGCATGAAAAAGGGAAAATGACGTTAAGAAACAGACTGACTTTTTATGTTTTAATTTAAAGAATGATAATAAATTATAGTTGAATCAAAATGTAATAGTCTTATTAATAGTCATTTATGGTCTTTTTTATGTTGATTTGCTTGGTTTTTTTTTTTTTTGATCAAAAGCCAAACTGAGATGGTGACACTTTGAGTCTTGTTTGAAAGAATGTGTTTAAACATTTAGCATTTTTATATATCAGTTTGTATATGTTTAACATAATATAAAATTAATGTAGACATACTGTATGATATTACATATGTCATTTAATTTATTTTTATACTTGTTTAAACATTAGTTTTCCTTAAAGCGAAGCAAAGCTATTCTTTTGGAATTAAAGGAGCAGGAAACTCTGTAATTCCACAATCGAAAATCAGGAGAACTCATACAAGAAAATAACCTGGGATTGTTTCCCGCATGATACAGATTTCACATTGCTGAGAGAAAACTTGATTTAACAGATGTAGACAGGGCCCAAGAATGAGCTTATTATAAACTCCTGGGTGATGCTCACTTTCTAAGCAGACAGAATGAGACTGGATCTGTCAAAGTCATTCCTCCCTGGGCTTCCCAATTTTGTGTCTCTGTGTTCATTATTGCTTCCCTCCTTTGCATGTACAATTAGGAAAATTGAATTAATGTTTTTAAATTGGACTAAATTCTTCTCTCACACAATGTATTCTGACTACTGTTTTTGCTCCAGGTAATCCTCATAAGTCTAGCCTACATTCCATCTTCCCCAGATCCACACTCCCTGCTCCATTTCCTATTCAGAAAAGAACATACCTCCAAGAGGAGACAGCCAAATAAGACCAAAGACACAAAAGGAATAGACCTCATACTGAGTCTGGACAGGGCAACTCAATTGGAGGAAAAGAAACTGAAAGGGTTTATGGCTCCATGGGGAAAGCAACAATACCAACCAACCAGTTCTATGGTGGTCTAAACCACAAACCTGAGAGCAAACAGGAAGGGACCTATGGCCCCAGCTGTATGTGTAGGAGAGGATGACATTGTCAGGCATAGGTGGGTGAGGAAGTCCTTGGTCCAGTGAAGGCTGGATGTGGGGTAAATCGTGGGTGTGGAGGTGGAAGGGGGAGGGTAGCTGGGGGCATATCCTCATAGAAGCAGGAGGAGTGGGGGTGCTATAGGGGGTTCCTGCAGTGGGGGGAATAGGTATAGGGGATTACATCTGAGTTCTTAATAAAATATCAAATAAAAAATTAAAAATAAAGAAAAGCAGGAGTGTAAAATATCATTCCTTTATTTAAATTGCCACATTCCACTTCCTGGTCCCCATATGCTTGACCAAACACATGAATGTATGGTGACCATATTTTAAAGTAGCATAATGCAAAATACATGAGGTTCAAATTAAAAAGTCCAAAAATGTTAAAAGTCCAAAGTTCAAAGTCCCTTCAGAGATTCATCTAATCATGTAACTGTAATTCCCTGTATTTTCAAAACAAATACCACATAATATAGGTTCAAATTCACGGGAAATATACTTCATCATTCCTAAATGCCCTTGTGAGGAAATACTGAACCAAAAGATGACCAAAAACCAGCAGAGCAATCTCCAAAATCTGCATCTCCTTGTCTGGTGTCAAAGTGTTCTTCAGATCTCTGACTCCTTTCTGCTTTCTTCACTCACTACAGAACAATTCTTTCTCTTTGGCTGGTTTTACTCCTTGAAAGGAGTTTTCCTGAGCAGGTACCCCACAACTCTGGCACCTCAAAATCTTGGGGTTTCCAAGGTAACTTCAATATTACAGCTTCATGTTCCCGTATCTGGGATCCACATATGATCTTCTGTGCATCATAAAAGACAGTTGGTCATTTCAACAACTCTTCCCTCTATAGCACTCTAGGTTCTGGTTGACTCCAGTCTGAAGCAGCTGTGCTGATGGTCTTTCTACTCATCCCATGGCACTGACATCTTCAATATGCTGTGTTCTCCTGCTGCAACTACTCTTCATTGCTTTCCTCACATACATGCCCTTCATGGGGCCAAGTCTTAGCTGTTCTCCACGACACATTCATGCCTTAAAACCGGTGCTATGTTGGTGATATTTACACATGATGAAGACCAGCTGAACCACCAGGTACATCCTTGGCTATCTCTGGAACACAGCTTTATTTTCCTCTCAGAAAACAAACCCCAGAAGATTTCACCTCACTGATGCTGGTCTGTTCTTCACCACCACTAATTTTTTAACTATAGCTAACAGTATAAACTGTGGCAGTAGTCCCTTCTAGTCTTGCCTGTAAAGCCAGAGGCACATGGAAAAAGCTGCTGAGATCTGCTGCTTTCTGGGGCTGGAACATGGCCCTTCTATTACATTATAACCAGCTTTATAATTTTCAACAACTTCACTGCCTAAGCTTGGTGCTACTGGAACTTACTCGATAGTTTAACCTTGAACTCAGAGATCTGCATGGCTCTATCTCTTGAATGCTGGGATTAAGGTGTGTGTGTTTGTGGCAATTTGACTTAACCTAAGTTTTTCTTTACCTACAACTTGTTCTGGCCAGGATGACTTGAACCAGAAATCTGCTTGAATCTCATCTCCTGGGATTTAAGGCATGTACCCCCATGCCTGGACATAAGTATTTCCTTTTAGATCTTAAATTCAAAACCCAGAATAGTAATGACAATCTATCCATTGTCAATTTGACACGTACACGTATCTCCTTATGTCCACATAAAAACTATAACCAGGTAATAATAGTACCTATCATGATACAGTTCTCCTTCATACAACTTCACATCCATATGATTAGGTGGATGGAATCTTCCCATAACATCACCATTTCTTTAATACCATCAGATATCTTTCATCATAGGATTTAACTTCATTCAACTTCCTGGTGATCCGTTTCTCTTTGAACCTAACATTTTATATTTTTCCTTTCTAAGATTACTAAGCATAATCAACACAATCACCATGAGAGTAAACACAGGCCAAAGGCTATACTTGGCTTTCCTGAGACTTTATTTATCAATGCAATCAACATAAACCTCCTTACCTTAGCCTCAAGGACACTCTTCAGACACGGGAAAA